>NW_015160240.1:183373-190402 GCF_001447785.1 Gekko japonicus
AGTTTTGCTCATGTCAGTGGGAGAGAGGGGCTTCTGCGGGTGCCAGCCTGCAGATGGGCAAACTCAACAACTGCCCGTACACGTGCCTTCTCCGCTTTATGTAATGGCCTGCCTGAGAAGGACAGGGAAGTCCCCACTCTCCTAGCTTTCCACGAGGGTTGCCAGGTTCATCTGAGAAGCCGGTGTGTGTGTGGGTAATTCCTTATTGTCAAAGTAGTAACAAGATGGCGGTAACAAGATGGTCCCCAGTGCTGGCGAGGTGTGCACGGGCTGCGCGGCCGGGGTTCGGGTGGTGCGGCGACCGGCCTGGCGGAGCCGAGGAGTTGGTGTGCTGGTGGCTGCACGCTTGGCGGTGAGAGCTTTCTCGGCGGCGGTGGGCCTCTGGGCACCGGCGGGGGCGTTGGAGGAGGGCCTTCTCCCTCGGGGCCCCTGGGAGCAGCCAGGGAACAAGACGACATGGAGTCAGAGGGCGACAGATCCATCCCAGCTTCGGCAGAGGGAGCGGCCACGACTGCTGAGCCATCCCAGCAGGAACCACTGAGGGTCTCGAATCGCAGGAGTCAACGCCTGAGAGGGAAGCCCTGGAGTGACTGGGGGATCGTGGACCCCGACTACATAACAACGGAGCCTAAAGAACCAGAGAACTTTGGAGATCGAGGAGTTGAACTTGGATCGTTCAGCTGGGCTGGATGAGGTGTACAGAGTGCCCCTAGTGGCCGGTCCAAGGAACAAGCAACTGCTGAGGAGAGTTGCTTCCTTTCCCCTTGGGGGAGGCCTGGAGCTTGGAGGCGGCTACTGGACAGTCCTCTAATGCTTGAGGTGGCGGGTCACCTGCACCCTTGGCAGTTGTGGAGGTAGCAGCGGAATCCTTTTCCATTTGGCAACAGCTTTGAGTGTTTGTGGGTGGATGTGATCTGTGATTTGTCTGCTGGTAGGATTATGAATGAGTGCCGTATGAGTGATGAATGTGGTTGTTGGTTTTGATTCCAGGGACTTACAACGTTTAGGTAGTTAGGATTCTCTGGTATGACCTGTTAGGTCAGGTAATACGGTATTTAGTATTTTATATAACAGCATTCTGATTGTTTTTAGCAGCAGTAGATTTAGATAGGGTTAATCTGTTGTCTCGGGAGTGGATCTTGCTGCTCTCTGTCATCCACTCCACTGGTGGCCTGAAGCATTGTGGGGGGATTTCCTCCTCCCGGCCGGCAGCAGACCGGAGCCCACAAAACCGGGCTGTTCCCCACCCCCAACTGGGGAATGGCAACCCTCCTTTCCACAAACTATGCAAAACTGAATGATTCAAGAGTGCTTTTCTGCACAAGTAATCGGGTTGCACTGCAGACAATGATTTTGCAAGTTCGCTTGGATCAGTGATTGGGGCAGTGGTGCCCATGGTGCCACAGTGCCTGCTGACAGCCTTTCTAGTGCTCACCAGGTGTTCTTAGGAAGTGGGTAGGGCCCAGTAGGGCTTTTGCCCTGGAAGGCTTCTGATGGCCGAGTGGAGATTTGATTGGCTGTGCAGATTTTTTTTTAAGTGTTGCTTTGGCAACAGCTGCCACTACAGCACAGGGATCCCCACTGTGTTGCTGAAGTGTGGCAATCGTCGTTGTGGCTGGCCCTCCCTGCCTCCATTTCTGGCAGCCATTTTGTTGCTGCACCCACCAAGCCATCTCAAAATCCCAAATGTGCCTGCAGGCTCAAAGAGGTCGGGGACCCCTGGGTTCGGAACTGTGGTCTATACTGACGAGTATAGTTTATTGTAAGTAGTATCCCATTATGCCATTCTCTGTACCACTTCATGTATCATGCTAAGGCTTACGCTAGAGAGCCAGTTTGGTGTCGTGGTTAAGTGTGTGGACTCGAATCTGGGAGCACCGGGTTTGATTCCCCACTCCTCCACTTGCAGCTGCTGCATGACCTTGGGCAAGCCATAGTTCTGATAAGAGCTGTTCTTGAAAGAACAGTTTCTGTCAGAGCTCTCTCAGCCCCACCTACATCACAGGGTGTCTGTTGTGGGGAGGGGAAGGGAAAGGAGTTTGTCAGCCGCTCTGAGACTCTGAGTAAAGGGCGGGGTATAAATCCAATCTCCTCCTCCTCCTCCTCCTCCTCCTCCTCCTCCTCTTCTTCTTCTTCTTCTTCTTCTTCTTCTTCTTCTTCTTCATCATGCTTCAGTTCTTTCTGGCGGTTCCAGACTTCTACAGTCCTAATGCACTGGTTGCTGAACATCCAGTTTGGTTGACTGCACTGACTAACTTGGCGTGGTCCGCCTTGCATCCCGGCGAGAAAGGCACACTATAAATAATGTTAAAAAAATAAAATAACAATGCGAGCAAGAAGTTCCCCATCCTGAAGTAAACGATTCTGCATAACCCAAGAATAAACCTGTACAAAAAATGAGATTTATTCAGAAATTCTCCCTCCTTCCCCTTTGGCTGCTTAAAAACAAATCGGAACATGCTTTGCTAACCTTGGGCTGTGTCCGCAGGGATACTGATTGTGGGAAAGTATCCAAAGACTTGGGGGGGGGGAGAAATCTGGTCTCCAGCTCCCCCCACCCTGCGCCTGATACCTGCCGTGACAGTTCAGCTGGGAGGCCAAGGGGACAGGCTCAAAGAGGCCTTTCTGTTCCCCGATCGGCGGTGCTTCAAGGGTCTCTGACCTTAATTTTGCAAAGAGGATCAACAAACGGCGGGGAATTTCGGGGAAGGGGTGGAGGGGGGGCACCTGGGTTTAATCAAAACTTCAAATGCTGGAGTTAATGAGGGCCGGAGCACACTTCCCCCGGTTGCGTAAAGGCGCGCGGTCATGTGTAGGGGAGAAGGTTATGGGGTGTTTGGGGGGGTGTCCTTGCAGCATCCAAAGTGGCGAGGATTGAACTGGGTTTGGTTGTCCGACACACGACCACCCACCCAGTAAATCTGGATATTAGGGTTGCCAAGTCACCCTTAAAAGCGGGGGAGAGCTGGTCCTGTGACGTCATCATGTTGGGCATGTCGCCGGCTGACGCTCTAGCAATTAGCCTGGAAACTCTATGGTACCGTAGAGTTTCCAGGCTGATTGCTAGAGCGTCAGTCGGCAATGTGCCCGGTGCGATGACGTCACTTTGGGGGCGGGGTTCCTGATCCGGATCGGCTGATTGGGCTGATTGGGGGCCCTCTGAGCGGGGGAACCTCCGCCCTCCTGGCAGCCCTACTGGGTATCTTTCTCCCAGCCCTTGGAATTTCATTGCTAACTTCTCTCCCCTCTCCTTGGTGGGGCTGCACTTAAAATAGGATCACCAGCCCTGGGTTGGGAAATACCTGGAGATTTTAGAGGTGGAGCCTGAGGAAGGGGTGGAGGGGAAGGGAGGGACTTCGGTGGTAATCCCAGGAGATCTCCAGCCACCCCCTGGAGGATTTGCCAGCCAGTTTAAAAATGAAGGCTTCCAGCCAGGTAGAAAAGAAGAGGATTGGTTTGCTACTACTATAAATAATAATACAATATTCATGGAGATAGGGTTGCCAGGTCCCCCGGGGGGGGGGAACCCCGCTCGATGGGTCCATTAACCACCAGCCGAGATCGGGCCGCCGGGGGGAACCCCACCCTGAAAGTGCCGGGATCACGGAGACATGCCCGGCATGATGATGTCACCCGGAGGTGACGTCATTGTGTCGGGCACGTTGCAGCTGGGCGCTCTATCATTCGAGGGGAAACTCTGGTTTCCCCTCAAATGATAGTGGTCCCGCCCCCAACGTTCCCAATGCAATGACATCACTTCCAGGTGGATGTCATTGCTGTGTGCGCTCAAAGCGTGTGTGCTAAGGAGCTCCCAGAGAAGGCCAGGACTCCCCCCACTAAAGCTACGGTAGGACTTGGCAACCCTACATGGAGAGCATTTCAGCCAGCAAAATATAGACAGCCATTGCACCTAGTTAGAGAAGACAAGACTGGCTTGCTCCTAATACAAACACTCGAGACCGAACCAGAAGTAAGTCAAAAACTATATTCAAAAAATTAAAAGTTATTAAAAAAACCAACATTCCATTCAGCTTCATTTTGCTGTTCATTTTAAATAACCGTGGGGTTTCCCCCAGGATAATTTGAAGAAAGTAAAGAACAGGGCTCTTTTTGTAGAAAAAGCCCAGCAGGAACTCATTAGCATAATAGGCCACCCCCAACAGCAGAAACTCATTAGCATATTAGGCCACCCCCTGACAGCACAGCTCATTAGCATATTAGGCCACACCCCCATGCTACCAGAAGTGTGGTTATCCAGCCACACCCACCTTTTGCTTGTTATTCTGTTTACCTTGTTTGTTGTCAAAACCCAGGGCTTTTGTGTAGCAGGAACTCCTTTGCATGTTAGGCCACACACCCCTAATGTAGCCAATCCTAATGAGTTTCTGCTGTTGGGTGTGGCCTATTATACTAATGAGTTCCTGCTGGGCGTGGCTAACTTGGGAGCCAGCCGGAACTCTGTTCCTGTGCGTTCCTGCCCAAAAATAGCCCTGGAGAAGTTAAGCACTGGTTTGACCCTAACAAAATCGAGCTGCATCAAGAGGCTGACACCTGTCAACATAATAGGATGACTCCTGAAGAAGCTGGGGATGAAATGAGCTTATATCCGGGTGCTCATTGAGAATGATGGACTTTTCCTTGAGAGCGATGGACTTTTTCATTGTTTTGTGGCTGGCTCCACCCGTTGCGGCAACCATTTGTGGCAGCTACTTTGTGGCTGCGCCCACCAAGCCATGTCAGAATTGCAAAGGGGCCCACAGATTCAAAAAGGTTGGGGACCCCGATACAATGCCATATAGTCCACTCTCCAAAACAGCCATTTTCTCCAGGGGAACAGATCTTGGTAGTCTGGGGGTCAGATAGAATTCCGGGGGATCTCCAGGCCCCAGCTGGAAGGTCAAGTAACGAATAAATACACACTGCAAGAAACGTTTATAAATTAACAATGTTCCCTCTAAGCTGAGTTGGTGTGAACTAAGCTCACAGTTTTTTAGCCTCCGGCTCACCCATTTTTGTCTTCGCTCAGCAAACTAATTTCTGCAGTAGCCCAATCGCTCGCTCACAACTTTAATGCCAGCAGCTCACCAAGTAGAATTTTTGCTCACAAGACTCCACAGCTTAGAGGGAGCCTTGGCTGGCAGCCCTACTTGAATTTCACACCTGCCTTGAGGTAGCTGTCCCTTCTCTGCTATGTTCCCCAGATCTGAAATATGGGGAGAGTTGTGACCGTGTACCTTATAGGGTTATTGTAATGGTTGCAATAGGATAACTTACATGAAGCAGTCTGAGCAAACAGAAGTGCTGTATAATGTACATTATTATCAACTGCTACTTGCCAGTAATAATAACTAACCTGGATCATCGGTCAAAAAAATGGCATGCTTGTGAATGCTCCTTGAGAGCCAGTTTGCTTGTGAATGCTCATGAATGCATGCTTGTGAATGCTCCTTGAAACCCAGTTTGGCTCCTTGAGACCCAGTTTGTTGTCGTGGTTAAGTGCGCGGACTCTAATCTAGGAGAACCGGGCTTGATTCCCCACTCCTCCACTAGCACCTGGCTGGATGACCTTGGGCAAGCCGTAGTTCTTGAAAAAGAGCTGTTTCTGTCAGAGCTCTCTCAGTCCCACCTACCTCACAGGGTGTCTGTTGTGGGGAGGGGAAGGGAAAGGAGTTTGTAAGCTGCTCTGAGACTCCCTTGGGTAGTGAAGCGTGGGGTATAAATCCAATCTCTTCTCTTCTCTTCTTCATGCTCTAATGTGGTGTAGAGGTTAGAGAGCTGGACTAGGATCTGGGCTATCTCACTTTGCCATGAGACTTATAGAATCACAGAATCATAGAGTGGGAAGGGACCTCCAGGGTCATCTAGTCCAACCCCCTGCACAATGCAGGAAATTCAGAAGTACCTCCACACACACACACCCAGTGACCCCTGCTCCATGCCCAGAAGATGGCAAAAAAACCTCCAGGATCCCCAGGCAAACTGGCCTGGAGAAAAATTGCTTTTTTTTTGGATAATGATTTATTTTAGTTTTTCCAAAATATACAGCCATTAATACCAGTACAAATTATATTGAGTCTAACATCGTTCATTTTTTAAAAACCATTCATATACTCTCGACCATCGTTCCTGAAACACAAACATAACTTTACCATGTAATAAAGTGGTTAATCGATCCATTTCTGCTATATCCAACAATTTGTTTAATAACTCCTGGATTGTAGGTAAATTAGTAGATTTCCAATATTTAGCAACTATAATTCTTGCTGAGGTTACAATATATGTTAGCAGATAATTATCATTGCGATCTAAACCTTTCGGTAACATATTTAACAAATAAACTTCTGGCACTAATTCTAAATTGATTAATAGCATATCTGTCCGATTCCCCATTCATTCAAAGTAAATCCACATTTGATGAACAAAATAGAATTTATTAGAAGAGATGATTAGATCAGGAACACAATCATTGTTAGTAATGACTATAACAGTCCAAGGGAAACATAATAAAGGAACTTGAACCGAGACAGGACCAATGATCCCAATTCCCGCTGGCGGGAGTGTGATAAGACTTCGCGCCCTTTCCTTGGGAACACAACGGTTCATACTACATAAACACAAGTTCATTTCTCAGGCATCAGAATACAAAACAAAGCAAGCAAGCCATAACTCCTTCCCACCTCCAGCTGGTCAACCTTGAGCATTTCCGCGATGAGCTAGTAACAGAAAGTAAACACCTACACAAGAGGCAACAGGAGGGGGGATGAACCAAGAAGAGTATATCATGCAGAATACAACATACAATATAATGGCAGCTTGCTGACATACTGCCCACCTGAAAATACACCTTACCCTCCCGGTTTGTCCGGGAACTTTTCGTGAAATTCTCTGAGCATGTAAGGGGCCCGAATATCCCCTTCTTCCACCCATTCCCGGTGCTGGGGTCCGAAAGCAACCCATTCAATCAGATAAAATAGTTTACCACGTTTTAACTTACAATCCAGAATATCCGCAATCTCAAAATGCTCTTCC
>NW_015160240.1:190683-190876 GCF_001447785.1 Gekko japonicus
TAGGCTGCAGAGGTTTGGTCCCTCCCAGGAAAGGCAAAGGAGGATAATCATAACCATACACAGCTTTGAAAGGAGACATGCCAATCGAATTATGTAAAGTGTTATTATAACAATACTCTGCCAGTGGCAGCAGGTCACACCAGTCATCTTGTTGATAGTTGGTAAAGCATCTTAAGTATTGTTCCAGGGTTTG
>NW_015160240.1:194951-202145 GCF_001447785.1 Gekko japonicus
CGGTACATCCCCTGGTCATTCAGGCTTTCCCGGAGGCCGCTTCCACGATGGGAGAAAGTTTCTCTGGTGCCCCTTGAGTCAAACATAGCCCAATCGTCCAAATCGGTTGCTGTTCCCATGCCCCATTTGGAAGGGGTCGGAGGCGGCCAGACGAGGGGTGCGTGTTTTGGCACGGCTCCCCCGGTGGCTCCCGTCGCTGCTGCCGAGGCTGGTACCGCCGCTGCGGTGGTAGCAGGAGAGCTGGAGGTGACCGGAGTTGATCCCTCCGAAACTGGTGTTTCTCCCTCAACCCCGCTCATGATTACTCAGACTCGGGGTGATGGAAAGAAAGGTGATTACTAACAAAATGTCTGATTCCCCATTCATTCAAAGTAAATCCACGTTTGATGAACAAAATAGAATTTATTAGAAGAGATGATTAGATCAGGAACACAATCATTGTTAGTAATGACTATAACAGTCCAAGGGAAACATAATAAAGGAACTTGAACCGAGACAGGACCAATGATCCCAATTCCCGCTGGCGGGAGTGTGATAAGACTTCGCGCCCTTTCCTTGGGAACACAACGGTTCATACTACATAAACACAAGTTCATTTCTCAGGCATCAGAATACAAAACAAAGCAAGCAAGCCATAACTCCTTCCCACCTCCAGCTGGTCAACCTTGAGCATTTCCGCGGTGTGCTAGTAACAGAAAGTAAACACCTACACAAGAGGCAACAGGAGGGGGGATGAACCAAGAAGAGTATATCATGCAGAATACAACATACAATATAATGGCAGCTTGCTGACAATATCCCATATTAATTTTTTAACCTCCTTCCAAAATTTGTTAATTTTTTCACACCTCCACCACATGTAAAAAAAGGTTCCCACGTTATCCTTGCATCTCCAACAATTTTTGGACATATTAGGGGAACATTTGGCCACCCTATCTGGCAACCAGTACCATTTATAAAACATTTTTATAATATTTTCCTTCTAAGATGTTGTTTTCAACAAATTTGTGGTTTTCCACGTTATTGACCGATCATCTATTTGTATGGTGTGTCCTAAATCTTGCATCCATTTTATCAATGGAGAAAAATTGCTTTCTGACCCCAAAGTAGCAACCAGCATTTCCCTGGACGTGTAAGAAAGGGCAACGAGAACTAGGCCTTGATGCTAGATAGCTTGTACAGAGTAAACCTGCATGTAGAAAACTAGCTGTCAGGCTGAAGAGTTTTAGCCTAGCCTGATTTACTAGCTTTCTACATGCAGGTATTTCTCTGCCTTTTTGCAATTCCCTTTAATGTGGTACAATCGGTGTCAGTTTTTCCTCTTCTCTTCCCTTGAGCCTGACAAGCAAGCAGAACGCGGTAAAAATATCCTGGAAAACATGTGATACAGAGGCTCCAAATCTGAGTCCCGCTCCACTGGGGTGTGGGGGCTTGTAAAAAATTCCCTCCCAGTCCAGAAGGACCATCAGTCTGAGTAAAACCTTCCGCTTCATTTGCTCTTTGGGGGACACCCCCCAGGGTCTCCCTCCCTTTGATGTCTCCCTTCCCCTCCACCCACCCTGGAAAAGCATCCTAATCAAAAACTTAATTGCTGAGATTTTCCAAGGGAGGTTGTGCAGTGATTATGAAGCATGGAATTTCCATCAGGTAGGGGGTGACGAAGCCTCACCGAACAGTGCAATTAAGTGCAATTATTTTTCGTCTGCCTCCTGGCAAGCTTCTCTTTTGATGCTGGGCAAATTTTTGCAAAAATTAAAAGAACTCAGCATCTTTGACAAATGAACAGAACAATGCCAGGGAGGCCTCAGAGTTTTTTTAATGCACTTTTTTTTTCCTTTTTAATTTCTTCTTCTTCTTTTGTTTCAAGGATCACATCGTGGTAGGAAGCTTCCATTTTAACTCCCCTCTCCCCAGTTTGCTTACAATGAAAGAATCTTTCGCAGGGCATTTCTGTAAGCGCTCTGGCTTCTTTCATTCCTTCATGCCCCGCCCTTCTCCCCAATGGCGATGTGAAGTGGCTTACATCATCCCTCTCGCCTCCATTTGTAGGTTGATCAGTCTCCAGGCGGTGGCTGGAGATCTCCTGACATTGCAACTGGCCTCCGGACGACAGAGATCAGTTCCCCTGGAGAAAATGGAAACTTGAGAGGTTGGACTCTCTGGCATTATAGCACGCTAAGGTTCCTCCCCTCCGTACACCCCACTCTCCCCACGCCCCACCCCCAAAATCTCCAGGAATTTCCAAACCCAGACCTGGCAACCCTATCTAACCTCACAACAACCCTGTGAGGTAGGTTAGGGTTCAAACAGTGTGCCTGGCCCAAGGTCCCCCGGCGAGCTTCCGTGGCATGATTGGAAATTTGAACCTGGCTCTTCCAGGTCCTAGTCCGACACTTTCAACCACCGTACTAGGGGTGTGCATTCAATATAAAAAAGGTAAAGGTAAAGGTTCACTTGCTCGAAAGCCAGTCGAATCCGCCTCTAGGGTTGCGGTGCTCATCTCCGTTTCACAGCCAAAGAGCCAGCGCTGTCCAAAGACGTTTCCGTGGTCACGTGGCCGGCATGACTAAACACCAAGGCGCATGGAACGCTGTTACCTTCCCACTGAAGTGGTACCTATTTATCTACTTGCAATTTCTTGCTTTCGAACTGCTAGGTTGGCAGGAGCTAGAACTAGAGACAGGAGCTCACTCCGTCGTGCGGCACCCGGGTGTCGAACTGCTGAACTACCGACCTTCCACAGCTTGCAGTTCAGCGTCTTAACTACTTGAGCCACCACAGCTCCTCGCATTCAATATAAACCAAGCCAAAAAACCCCAAGATATATGACTGGTATTTTTCAGGTACTTTTAAAGCCAGTTACTGAATGGGGCTCAATTTTGCCTATGCGAAATGGCCAAGCCCCGAAAATATTCAGGATTTTGGGGTGCTGGATAGCTGAATTTAAAGGGCATTTAAAGGGATTGCGGTCCCTTTAAATACCTTCTCCAAGCTGTGCAACTCCACAGCAAGTTTCCCCGGAAAGTGTTTAAGCCAAGGGCTTGCAGTCCCTTTAAATGCTTCTGGCTCAACTCACTGCTTGGAGAAGATGTTTAAATGAACTGCAAGCCCTTTAAATGTCTTTGGACCCTTGCCGTGGAGTTGTGCAGCTTGGAGAAGGCATTTAAAGGGACTGTGGTCCCTTTAATCACCTTCCCCTCTTCCATTGGTTTCAATGGAGGATGGGGGCACTTTCTTTGGGGGCCCATGGAATTGGATCCCCTGGTCTGGGGGAGTTTGAAGAGAGGCACCAGCAGTTATACTGCAATTTTGGTGTCCCTGCCTCAAAAAACAGGCTCCCCAGAGCCCCAGATACCCCCGGATCAATTCTCCATTATAGCCTATGGGGCGCATTGACTATAATGGTCCCTATAGGGTATTTACCGAATCGGAATACCATACCGGTACTGGGATTCAGGAATATCGGGAAATACCAATATTTTTTGGGTTCAATATACCCGAACCTGAAAAATATCGTGGGTTTTGTGTGTGTTTTTGCACACCTCTACACTATACCACGCTGGTGTAGTGGTTAAATGTGCAGAGTCTAATCTGGGAGAACCGGGTTTGATTCCCCACTTGCACCTGCTGATGTGACCTTGGGTCAGTCACAAGCTCTGGCACAGCTGTCCTTGACAAAGAGCAGTTTGTGTCAGAGTTCCCTCAGCCCCACCCACCTCACAGGGTGTCTGTTGTGGGGAGGGGAAGGGAAAGGAGTTTGTAAGCCGCTCTGAGACTCCAAGTGAAGGGCGGGGTATAAATCCAATCTCTTCTTCGTCTCTCTCTTCTTCTCTTCTTGCGGTGGGTTTGGTGGCTACCCCTCTACTGGCCGTGGGTAGGACACGTGCTGTGTTCTTACCCTGAATTCTCAATGTGACTTCCGCACAGGGTTATCTGTCCCAGTCTTAATGCTTTTGTGAAGCGTTTTCTCCCCTGCTTCCCCCTAGAAAACCAGTGGTCATTCTCACCCATTCAGGTCATTCTAATCTTATCTCTAGTTGGCTTTTGGGAAGAAAAGTTCTTCTCCACCCCTGCTGCTTTACCTGCAGCTGCACCAGCAAAGGGAAAGCCACAAAATCCCATCCCTCTGCGGAAGACACCTTAGTCTGCACCAAACCACTGGCTGTTCCAGCCCGTTCCAGTGGGCACTATTAGAACCACCAAGCCATACTTCCTTTCCCCACATAGGAAACAAACCTAATCCAGTCTTGTCTGTTCTGGTCGGCAGTGGCCATCTGGGGTTTCAGGCCCAGAAAGTCCTTCCCACACACCGCATACCTGCTGTCCAGGATACATCAACTGGAATTGAGCCCAGGGGAGTTCCCAAATTCCAGGGGTCATTCCGTAGAAAAAGAGGTGCAGGAGCTTTAGCATAACTCATTAGCATAACTTATTTGCATATGCCACACCCCCTGACATCACCAGAAGTGTGTCAGAAGGCAACACCCACCGCTCAGGCTCCACTGGACTGTTTTGGATTGCTAGCTATTGGGGGGGGGGGGATGTGAAGATCTGCCCTCGCAGAGGAGGGAGAGCTTGTACCTGAATAAAACTTGGACTTAAAGGTGCCATTGTGCTGTTTTGGACGGGGGGGCTCGGGGGGGCTTTGCAGTTTACCTGGCTGCTTCTTGCTCTGACTGAGGGCTGCTGGGAGCAGGGGGCAGGGCTTGTTGCATGTGCCCGCCCCCTGGGCTCTTTACTGCCGGAGCTCTGCTCCTGTGCACTCCTGCAGGAAATGACCCCTGCCGAATTCTATCCAGAATTTGTCTCTGCATGTTGGAATTATGAATTACCTGGTCTTTTTTCTAAAGCGCAACTGGACCTTTGTTGTTCCTTTAAAAAAAATAATTCTAGATGTAGTATGTTCTGATTTGTTCAGCCCAAGCTAGTCAGATCTCGTAAGCTGAGCAGGATCGGCCCTGGTTAGTAATTGAATGGGAAACCCCCAATGAAGTCCGGGTTTGCTGTGCAGAAGCAGGCAATGGCCAACCGCCTTGGTTTGTCTCTTCCCTGGGAGGCACCACAAGTCAGCTGGGACTTGACATGTGCATGTGCAGACAGACGCCTTCAGTTCCTGTGCACCTTTTCCTCTCTACAACACTGAAGCGCAGGGCTATTTTTGGGCAGGAACGCACAGGAATGGAGTTCCGGCTGGCGCCCAAGTTGGCCACACCCAGCAGGAACTCATTAGCATAACAGGCCACACCCAACAGCAGGAACTCATTAGGATTGGCTACATTAGGGGTGTGTGGCCTAACATGCAAAGGAGTTCCTGCTCCAAAAAAAGCCCTGGGTTTTGACCACAAACAAGGTAAACAGAATAAGAAGCGAAAGGTGGTGTGGTTGGATGACCACACTTCTGGTAACACAGGGGTGTGGCCTAATATGTTAATGAGCTGTGCTGTCATGGGTGTGACCTAATATGCTAATGAGTTCCTGCTGTTGGGTATGGCCTATTATGCTAATGAGTTCCTGCTGGGCTTTTTCTACAAAAAGAGCCCTGCGTGAAGCGCATTGGTGAAACACGGGAAGAACAGTCCTGATGTGATTGATTCATATGGTTAGGTCTAGATTCCTTTTGTGTGGTGTTTGGTGTAGTGGTTAAGTGCGCGGACGCTAATCTGGAAGAACCGAGTTTGATTCCCCACTCGCACCTGGCTGGATGACCTTGGGCAAGTCATAGTTCTGATAAGAGCTGTTCTTGAAAAAGAGCAGTTCCTGTCAGAGCTCTCTCAGCCCCACCTACCTCACAGGGTGTCTGTTGTGGGGAGGGGAAGGGAAAGGAGTTTGTAAGCCGCTCTGAGACTCCCTTGGGTAGTGAAGGGCGGGGTATAAATCCAACCTCTTCTTCTTTTATCGATATGCAGGAGAGCATCAGTAAACATGCATGCCTGTAAACATATGCAGGTATCAAAATCCCTCAATGACAGTGTTTGATCAGTGTGTGCAGAGGGAAGATGGAGGGGGGAAGGCAAAGAAAGTGAGGAAAGTAAGCAAACGGTTCATGCTCCAGTTCCAGCATTGAGCATTCTTCTGCATAGTGTAATAAAACAAAAGAAGGCATGTGCACTTCGCAGAAACACTGCTGAAGCGATCACACATCCCACTGCATTCAAGATTACTTCATAATATTATCCCTTCAGATGTGTACACAGGAGAGGGGAAAGATGCAAACGAACAGAAGAACTGGGAATCTGTGCCTAATAGTGCGTGAACCAATTCTGGAATTAATTTCAGAAATTCTCTGCATAACTCTGAAATTATGAAGGAGTGGGATGGAGCACAGTGGGAAATTCCAAAACAATCCAGAAATGAAACAGGGAAAATCTGCTCATTTCTAAGTGAGCCTTGGTATACGTGGAACATGTGTGCCATCCCTGAGCAATGCACTCCTTAAACAGAATGTTCTGTTCCCACTGCTTTCTGCATAGAATGTGAGTTGCTTGAACTAATTTCTCCTGCTGGGACGGTCCTGGGCCCTCCTCGAAGCTGAGATCTGGATCCATCCTTACGGTACTCAGTTCCCTTCCTCTTCCTTTTTCCAGACCAACGGATTGGCACATGTTTCTCCGCACTGATTGGTGGACGTTGCGCAGGGGAGTTGCCAGGACAGTATACCAAGATGCAGTGCTGTTGTGACTCTGGGCGTTGCTGGGCTGTTGGACAGACGCCGGAAATGTGCCCTGTGAGAGGATCAGGTGAGTGGAATGGAGATTATGCTAGGTAAGTTTTGCTGCTTCCTCGCTCCTCTGCTCCGTGATTACACTGCAAACATGAACCACTTTTGTGCTGTATTAACCATCATGTTAATACAGCAGAGAACTCAGACCAAGCGTGATCCACCTGGAGAAGGAAATGGCAACCCACTCCAGTATTTTTGCCAAGAAAACCCCATGGACAGTATCAAAAGGCTAAAAGATATGACGCCGGAAGATGAGCCCCTCAGGTCGGAAGGTGTCCAATATGCTACTGAGGAAGAGCAGAGGACAAGTACAAGTAACCCCAGAAAGAGTGAAGCGGCTGGGCCAAAGCCGAAAGGACCCTCAGTTGTGGATGTGTCTGATGGTGAAAGGAAAGTCCAATGCTGCAAAGAACAATACTACATAGGAACCTGGAATGTAAGATCTATGAATCAAGGTAAGCTTGACATGGTCA
>NW_015160240.1:202159-214628 GCF_001447785.1 Gekko japonicus
TATCATTACAAATACCATTGAACAGGAAAAATATCAAAGGGTGGGAAAGTCATGTAATAGCCCTGTTAGGGTGGCCAGGCACATGCCTAGGAACCCTTGGGATACTTCAGGGGTACAACATGAAGAAAAGGACATTGTCAGTGCATCAACATCATTTCCACCTAAAATCCACAAGTGGCATCATTGACGCTCTAGGATTATACCTATCTCTATGGAAAAAACCATGGAGAGTGGCAAAATCCTAGAGTGTAAATGATGTCACATCTGGGTTTTAGCCCAAAGTGACATCAACTATCCTCCCTCCCCATTGTCTCCCACCATTTATTTGAAGATCGGTGGGGAATCGGTGTGCTCTGGCGGGAGTTTTTCTGCCAAAAAAAGGGCGAATAGCACCCCTAATCCCTGTGTAAAACGACAATTCCCAGAGTACTAGAAGCAAACAGTTGCTGCAGCACTAGAATTGTGTGTTCTGTGCAGCTGACCTCAAAGAAGAGCCTTGCTACTATGTTTTGTAGTAGCTGAAGCTTTGAAGACATCTTAAAAGGCAGCCCCACGCAGAGCACATTACAGTAATCCAGTCTGGAGGTGATGGTAGCATGGATTAGTATAGTCAGATGTAGTGGAAAGAAGGCAACGGCCACAACCTGCTTAGGAAAGCTGGGTCCCGGAACACCTTCCTCACTTCTTGATCTACAACAAAAATCTTGACCCACCATCTAAGTCTGGTACATTAACACCAGCTAAACAATCTGCCTTCCTAACCAGCATCACGTCCATCTTGCCTAGACTGAGGTTCCGTTTGTTTACCTTCAGCCACTTGACCATTAACTTGAGATACTGGCATTGAGGATAAAATGGATTCTTGGGGCACCCCACACGTAGGGTTTCAGCTAGCCGGCTCTGCCTCTCCACTGGTAACTCTTTGTTTCCTGCCAACAAGAAACAAGAGAAAGCAGTGGAGAGCAGACCCAAACACTGATAGCACCTGATCCGCCCAAATATCGCGATCGACTGTATCAAGTGCTGCTGATATCTCTAATAGTATCAGCAGCAATGCATTGCCCTTATCTGGGTATTAGGAAAAATCATCAGCCAAGGCTCCAAGGGCAGTTTCAGTCCCGAACCCTGGCCGAAAGCCAGATGGAAATGGGGTACGGGTCAAGGGAAGATGTTTCATCCCGAAATGCCTGTAGTTCTGTCACAACCTGCTCAATTACTTTGCTCTGCAAGGGAAGGTGGATTCCGGTGTATAGTTATCCCGCAATGATTTCTTAAGAAGGGGTCTAATCACAGCTTCCTTTAGCTGTGAATCAAATTTCGAGTTCAGTAGCAACCTAAAGACCAACACAATTTTCCAGGTTATAATTTTGGTGACTCTAAGCTCACTTCTTCAGATACTGTATCCAGGGCCGGCCCCAGCTTATTTTGCACCCTAGGCAAGGATCTCTTCTAGCGCCCCCCCCACCCCCAGTGCGTCCACCACCGCTCGAACCCGTTAATTGGATCTGTACCCTGGACCTCCCGTTCCCCTGGCACCCATGCTCTAAACACTCACTTTTGCTTTTGTAACTTTGCCCACTTTGCACATCTGGCTTCCACCAAGGAAGATTACAAAGAAAGGCACTCGCAGTCGCAAACAACCTCTGCTTCTCACTGCCTCGCACTAGATCTGGTGCATGTGTACTTATCAGGTGGCAGAAGGGCATTTTCTCCCCTACACGCAACTCCCTTTCCCAAAACCTCCACTGGGTCCCCTCCCCAGGTGGATGTTTGCACGTTGGCGTGGAGATGAGCACCGCTCACAGCCGAACCTCGCTGTCGCCGCCACCTCCTGAGGCGAAGGATTGGATGGCTGGAGAAAGCAGAAGCTCCAATTGGACCCGGTGGGTTACCTATCTGGCCACCTCGCTTCAGGCTTGGTTGCAGCGCAGCGTGGGGATGTGGGTGGTTTTTTAAAAGAATAAAAGCCGGCAGGTCGGGCTTTCAATCACTCCCTCCCCCTCCAATTATCCCGATGGTAGAACAACCCAGTTGGCCCCAGAACGAAGTCGAGACTTTCTTGGAAAGCCGTGGAGGGAGGAGAGGGGAGGGGAGGGGAGGGGAGGGGGACGCTTGCAAAACTCACTCTAACTTTTGCCATGGAGCAAAAATTCTCCTTTGTGAGCTGCTGGCATTAAAGTTGTGAGCTAGCGATTTGGCTGCTGCATAGATCAGTTTGCTCTGGAGCCCTCCTTCCTGAGCCTAGACAAAAAGGTGTGTGCCGGAGGCTAAAAAGCTGTGAGCTAGCTCAGCTTACAGGGAACACTGGCGGCGGGGGGGGGGCACAGTATTCGCTCCATAAGACGCACACACTTCCCCCCACACTTTTTTTTGGAGAAAAAGTGCGTCTTATGGAGCGAAAAATACGGTAATATATGTCTCCATTACATTTTAATCAAAACACTCAAAATGTACCTTATATAGATCACAGCTTATTAAACCATCACTTGGATCCACAGTACAGAGAACAAAACTGTCTTATCACATTTTGTACCTCATAGTGCAGCCCACTGGGAGGAGAAAGGGGGGGTGCCGCCACTGCTGCCTCCTCCCGACCACCCTCCCCACGAGGCGCCGCGCCCTCTGATGCAGCTTAGACAGGGCTGCTTGTGAGTCACAGTGCAGGGGGTGGCGCTACTGGGGGTGGGTGGGGACAATGTGCAGCATGGAAAGGGTGAAAGGGAGCGAGCTGCATGGTTGGAGAGGCCGAGCAAGGAGCACGGGGGGGGGAGTTCTTTCCCGGGGGTGGGGAGGAGGCTTTGCCCTTGCATCGCGGATGGACAGATGGAGAGACCGGGGAGAGCTGCAGATCTGCAACTGGAAGGGCGGGAAGAGCCCTTCAGCCGCTGAGCTCAGGGTGTCCTCTGGGCCTCCGCCGCCACCTCCCTCCCTGCTCACTAGGCCCAGGTTGGGCGGCCTCCGGCAGGACAGTTGGCACCCTGTTCGGAGCTCCACCCTAGGCAAGATACTAGTGGGCCTAGTGAGAGGGCCGGCCCTGACTGTATCTGACGAAGCGAGCATTGACTCATGAAAGCTTATATACCCTGGAAAATTGTGTTGGTCTTTAGGGTGCTATTCGACTTTAATCTTGCTCTTCTACAATGGACTCATACGGCTGCCCACCTGAAACTATTTTTCACTGTGAAGGAAACATCCCTTGTAAAAGGGAAAGGTTAATAGTCTGCCCCAAAGGTTTTTAACATCTTCTCCCAGCAGGATTTTAATAGTCAGGATGGGCAAAGATCCAATATGCAGCAAGTGGCCTCCGCATCATCAGTCAGGGAAACCAGCTTGAAGGTATCCATAGAAGTCTGATGAGAGGTCGCCACGGATACCCCCAGCACCAAGATCTACTTCCAAACCGCTGTCAGAGTCCAACCAGATGAGAGAGATTTAACTGGCAAAGAATCAAGCCAAATTATCACTGCTAACTTGCAAATCAGATAGTTCTCCTGGACGAGATCCACTGATGTAGTGGTAGCGGAAAAGGAAGTACTCTGCCATTACTGCCACCTCATGCGCCCTTAAATGAGCTGGTTCTGTCTGATCTAGAGTGAGTATTCTGCCTGCGGTGGTGTAGCCATCTCCCCAACATAGATCCCAGCTCCCTGGTAAGCAAAGGAACAGGTGCCCCCCTCTGGGGGGGGGGGGCAGAGTGCCAACTCTGTCTGCCCTGTGAGCAACGGTGTCAATACACCCTGCAAACCAGAGCTGCAGGTTGATACCAGCAGGGGTCATTTCCTAGAAAAAGAGGTGCAGGTGCTCATTTGCATAACTCATTTGCATATGCCACACCCCTGAAAAAGGCAAAATGTTTAAAATGAGTTAAGGCATATGCAAATGAGTTTAAATCCCCCCCCCCGAATCTCTCTACAAAAGCGGAGAGGCTCAGGGGGAAAGGGGCCATGTCTGCCTGCCTCCCCTTCCCCTCTCCAGCCAACCCACTGTGGCAGGCGGGCTGGCTGGAGATGGGGAGAGCAGGAAAACATATGCCTGGCTTCCCTGCCCAATCTTCTCCAGGTGCCCCCTGTCTTTCCGCCGGTGGCCAAGAAGGTGGGGGGAGGCTGGGCTCCTTACTGCTGGAGCGCCGCTTCGGGCGCTCCGGCAGGAAATTACCCCTGGATACCAGGCCTCTACATAGTCACTATCCAAGTCCACAAAAGTCCCCCAGAGACATTTGGAAACTTATTGGAGCATCAGTCATTGGGACTCTACAGTCCTAAGAGGACCTCCACCCTTGCAGAAGGAGTTAGGCATTGCAACCTTTGCCTTCAGCAAATAATGATCAGACCCCCGGCATAGGCTGTGCTGTATCAGCCCTCCTACCAAATCATCCCCAGTGCAAAAAGATGCATCGTATGACCCTTCTCATGTCTCAGGCTCAGCGCAACCTAGAGCAATCCCATCGTTGCCATGGCCATGGAGCCCTGACCCAAACCAGTCAAGGAGGCTTCAGTGTGGATGTTGAAGTCCCCCAACACTACCAGGTTTTTAGTCTGCAATGCTACTTCTGCAACCAACTCCATCAGCTCAATAAGCTAGGTGGAGGACATACCAGCACTATTCCTAACCTGTGCCTAGAACCCAGCACAAGGGACATGCAATTAAGAGCCAGTTTGGTGTAGTGGTTTGGAGAGGGGACTCTAATCTGGGAGAACTGGGAAAACAACATCCTACTGCACATCTGTAGAGATAAGCATTGCGGCACAGGCAGAACAACAGAGATAGGAATGCAACAGCAATTACCAAGACACCGAATGAACTCCCCAACCCCCGTGGCAGCATAGCTGACAGTGCCCAGTCAACACCCCTATCTCTGATCAAATCAAGTGTCAAAGATCTTGTCATGTATAGCAATATATATTTATAATTTTCAGATATGCATTTGGGTCCCTCACCTTCCATTTTTTCCATACAGTAGACATGTTTTCTTCATATTTTAATCTCCTCCAACTTCACAGCAGCATCTTTTTCATCTCTGTTCCCTGACTCCTCTTCCTTTTCCAGGACAGAGGAAATATGTGTCCAGAAAGTGTCGTCAAGTTGTAGCTTACTTATGGCGACCCCCATAGGGTTTCCAAGGCGACAGCCGTTCAGAGGTAGTTTGCCGTCGCCTGCCTCTGCGTAGCAACCCTAGGCTTTCCTTGGTGGTCTCCCATCCAAGTACCAACCAGGGCTCACCCTGCTTAGCTTCTGAGATCTGATGAGATCAGGCTAGCCTGGGTGGAAATATGAGGGACAGGCATTTCCTTCCCTGTTTTCTCCCTGCCCGGAAACAGTGAAACTGTCAAGGATTGGGGGAAAGTCTTGTCAGTTTCACTGTGGGGTTTTTTTTCCTTGGGGGGATGTTATATATGCATATAGTATACATACACACACACACATACACACGTAGGACTCATGCACATAATAATGCAGTACTTACTTTTTTACAAAAATGATGACGCATCCATGAAATGGGCAACAATTATTCAGGAAGGAAATGAGGGGCTGTACCAATTAGAGCAAAGAGACAAGGAAAAGACAATAGTATCAGGAGGAAGAAAATTATATTCCAAATATTAATACCCCTACACCTTTCGTGTTAAGCTTCCTCAGGAGGGATCTGTAGAATATAAACACGGCAGCACTCCCACTAAAACGGCTTCAAGAACAATTCTCTGGACCTTGCCACTGTCGCCAGACACTACTCTAAATTATGGACGTTTCTAAGGTTCTTCTCATCCTAACTTCTTATTAGATTTTGGAGTTATGAACTGACTTCTCTGGTTTCTGAACTGGAACTGAAGCATTAGGAATCCTCCTTAGTTCCCTCTTATGTTTCTGAATTTTGAACAAATGGAAGTGCAAGTGAAATTGGCCACATCCCTCTGTTCCTGTGGTTCGTTTCTGAATTCTTTTTTCCCTGTTCATTACCTATGTACTTGCATGTATTAGAAAAACACTGCAAAAAAGCAAACATTATGTGATTATACACATCAATTGTATCAAAATGGAAGTGCAAGTGAAATTGGCCACATCCCTCTATTCCTGTGGTTCATTTCTGAAATCTTATTTCCCTCTTTATTACCTATGTACTTGCATGTATTAGAAAAACACTGCAAAAAAGCGATTGTGATATGATTATACACATCGATTGTATCAAAACTCTGTTTAGGTGTGTACCCAGTGTGCAAGAATGTAAGTGCACATCAGCAAAACACTGCATGGAAGAAACCTATAGACAATCTATGCAACATCATCATGTTTGTGATGTTTTATCAAGCAATCTTGATGCAATCAAACATGTGATCACACCATAATCCTGTTGTGTTTTACCAGTGTGCGTGTGCCCGTGCATAAAGCATTACACACAGATTACTATCATTCAGTCTCATGTACAATCATGTCAAGTAGAATTGTGGCACTTGTTTTGCAGCATTTATCAATACACTCATGTGCACTGGTGATATAGTAAGAGAAAAGATGCAAGTGACCCGGAGAGAGTGAAATCTGTGTATATTCCCATCCCAGAATTAATTTTGGGTATTATTGGTGTGTGTTTTTTCTGGAATCTTGGGGGAAGCAGAATGGTGGAGGGCAAAATCCAGAGCATCAGAAAAAAAGGAAATTGTCTCATCCCTCTCCCTTACTCGGAAAGGGTGCTTGTTAAATGGATTGTGCAGGATTAGAAATGATGTGAATGACGTGTTTCACACTTCTAGCTACAGCTGGTTTCTTTCCTGGCATTCTATCTAGTGCTGAAAGAAAGGAATTGTTTCATTTCAGACGAATACCGGCGGCTGTGTATTGAGGGCCTCCCAGTGGTTCCGGGTTTCCCAGGCACCTTCCCAGGGGTCCCAGGTTATGGGCCAAATGGAGTCGGTCCAGGCATCAGTGGCCCAGGAAGCTTCGGGCCCAACGGAGCCAACGGTCAAGGGGGTATCCCCGGTCTCCCTGGCATGGGACCTGGCAGCTCAAGCATCGGTAAGTGAGACAGTGCTTACAATAGACATCAGCGGTGACTTTGGCATCTTTTTGGAATGGAATCAGGGGTCATTTCATAGAAAAAGAAGTGCAGGAGCTCATTAGCATAACTCATTAGCATAACTTGTGTGTCAGAAGGCAACACCTACTGATTAGGCTCCACTGGACTGTTTTGGATTGCTGGCTATGGGAGGGGGGATGGAATGTGCAGATCTGTCCTTGCAGAGGAGGGAGAGCTTGTACCTGAATAAAACTTGGTCTTAAAGGTGCTACTGGACTGTTTTGGACCGGGGGCCCGGGGGGAGCTCTGCAACTTACCTGGCTGCTTCTTGCACTGACTGGGGGCTGCTGGGAGCAGGGGGCGGGGCTTGTTGCATGTGCCCACCCCCTGGGCTCTTTACTGCCGGAGCTCCGCTCCTGTGCGCTCCTGCAGGAAATGACCCCTGTATGGAATTATCCCTACCCCCTTCTTCTGTGTACCCCTATTTCTGCTGGCTGAGCTTCCACCGATGTGGCCTGTGATGCATAAAAGGTTCCGCTGCCACAATAAACGGGTGAATCTTCACGATAGCGCAAGACCTTTGCTTATTTAGAAATTCAGTGGAGTAGGTGAGCCTCCTCAAGGAGGTACCTCCAGGAATAAGGAAAGCTCAAAAGCTTTTCACTTTGAAGGGTCCCTGCTCAGAGCAAAAAGTGGTCTCTTGATATTTAGGGCCAGTTCAGGAACAGAAGCAGCCTTGAAGATCCTTCTGCGTTCCAAGTTGGAATCTGGGGCTCAGAGATGACACCCGAGAGAGCAGGCCAATGTGCCTCATCTCCCATAGGCTAGCCAATCCCCCCCCCCCCAGTCCTTTGTCTTGGTTTTCCCCCTGAACGTATAGTTCAACCCCCAACCTGATGCACGTAGTCCATGCTCATCGCACAGAAGTAACCAAACAGCTTCTGTCACATGGACTCTACTCTGTCCCCACGGTCCTTTCCTCTGCGTCCAGCTGTGTCTGCACATCCCACAAGGTTGCTGTTCTCATAGCGGAGTTCTCATGGTTGTTGGGTGAGCAGCTGATTGTTCTCAGGAGACCTCTATAAAGTCCCGTCCATACAAACATATGCTTTTCCCCCTCTCAGGAACGGCCACCCTGAACCAGACAATCGACATTTGCAAGCATTTCACCAACCTCTGCTTGAATGGACGCTGCATCCCCACGCCGTCCAGCTATCGCTGCGAGTGCAACATGGGCTACAAGCAGGATGTGCGTGGCGAGTGCATTGGTGAGTGCAAACTCTGGCTGTGCGAATGTTGGCTGTGCGAATGTTGGCCATCTGGGGCACCTGGTTTGAAGAGATGGCCTCAAAGGGAAGTTCAACAGATTTGTGAAGGAGAGGTCCATCAGTGGCTGCTAGTCATGATGAGCAGAGAAAGCCTCCCTATTCAGTGGTACTAGTAAACCTCTGAATACCAGTGCTAGGAGACAACATCAGGGAAAGACCCTTGACCTCTGTGCTCTGTTTGCTGGCCCTCCAGGGCAGATGGTTGGCTGCTGTGTGAAAAAGGATGCTGGACTAGATCGCCCACTGCTCTGATCCTGCTGGCCTGTTCTTAGCCTCTTTATTCCTGTTCTACCCAAGGCAGAGGGAAGTGTATGCTTGCAAAATATCCCAGTTCCATGCTGTGTTACGAAGCCTGGCTCACTTTACAGATTTCAGTGTAGTTAAAGGAGTCATGGCTTGGTAGTAGAAGGACTGCCTTGTGTGGAGACGGTCCCAGGTTCAATTCCCGGCATCTCTAGGCAGACGTTCACAGATGATCTCTCTCTGCCTATGACAACTTTTCAGCCTAAACTGGCTTCCACGGTGGCTCACGGGTAGATAAAAATAAATATCCACGTGAACAGCAGGGCAAATGACAAGTGTTCCTTGGAGACAACAGGGATCATTTGGGGCCTGAGCGCACAGGAGCACCGCTCTGGCAGCCCAGGAGTGGGCACAAATGGCGGTGGCAGCAAGCCCCACCCCCAGCTCCCCGCTCCTCGCCCCCATCTCCCAGCTCCCTGCCCCCAAGCTCCTTTTTTCCAAAGCACCACAGCAGCGGTGCGATTTTTCCATTGTATTCTATGGCCCATAGATAGGAGGTGAAGGGATCTGGCTGTCAGATGGAATACATTCTAGTGAGGAGCTAGAGGATAATTAAGGAATTTATCACCCTACGAGGAATGAATGGAAAAAAAGTAGACATATTAATTTTAAATATAGCGATAGGTCTAAAATCCACTGGTGTGTTGGGTTTGTTTTGGTATTTTTCATATGTGCACGACCATGTGTGCATGTGTGTGCACCTGGAAGCCACGGCGACCTCTGGTGGCTGACCCCTACTGGGGGCCTGGAGGATATTCAGAGAGGTGGCGGAATAAAGCCTGCCTCCGCCTCTCAACTGCTGGTATTCCAAGGAGGTCTCCCATCCAAGTACTTGCCAAAGTCGGCCCTGCTTAGCTTCTGAGATCAAATAAGATTGAACTTGCCTGGGCTATCTAGGTCAGGTAAAATCCACTGCTGTGCTTGATTTTCAAACTTCTTGTATTTCTCTGAGCTTTTTTATTGAACGCTCAAAAATGTTTGGCTGCTTGCAGGTATTAGGTGGGACACTTGCAAAATGCTTGGAAGCCCACAATTGCATGCCTACTGGTGCCCGCATTACCGGGTTCCACAAATTCCACAGATTCACCATTCCAAAAGAAGGGACCTACTTGCTTTCTAAACAGAGGATAGGTCCTCTTTAGGCCTATAGGTAAAGGTAAAGGTTTCCCTTGCTCGAAAGCCAGTCGAATCCGACTCTAGGGATGCAGTGCTCATCTCCGTTTCCAAGCTGAAGAGCCAGTGCTGTCCGAAGACATTTCCGTGGTCATGTGGCCGGCATGACTAGATGCTGAGGCGCACAGAGCGCTGTTACCTTCCCACCGATGCAGTACCTATTTATCTACTTGCAATTTCTTCCTTTTGAACTGCTGGCTTGGCAGGAGCTGGGGCCAGAGACGGGAGCTCCCTCCGTCCTGCGGCACTCGGGTCTCGAACTGCCGAACTACAGACCTTCCTGTCTGCAGCCTCAGCGTCTTAACCTCTCAGCCACCACGGCCCCTATATTTTTCTATAAATCACTCTTCCGCAGAGCTGATGGGACATTTTAGTGCTTCCCCCCCCCCGAAACAAAGTGGAAGCTCAAGAAAATGACAAATTCCCAACAGCCTCAGCAATAGATGCACAGGCACTCACAACGCTCCTTGTCTTAAATAGCGAACAAATCAGCAGTGTGAGTGTACGGAGTGCTCAGCCGAATGAGAAAACGAGCAGGCAGGGTAGATCACCTTTCAGAGCATGTTGCCTCCAGAAGCTGCCTGCGGCACCATTAGCCTTTTGCTGACTTAAAAAATGAGAAGAGACATTTAGAAACATTTACAAGCTCTAGATCTGGGAGCCTCTCTGAGGAAATCTAAAAATTATAGTTCCGTCCAATATTTCCTTTTATATCCATTGTAAAGGGAATCTCAATATAAATGGTTACATAGTTGATTTATGAATATTGCCCAAGTTAAAATAGGGCCTTTCAAACAGATAGATTTAAATGATGGAAACGCTAGGTTTGACTGATCCGATTTCTTTCGTTTACATCCCTGGTGTCCTGCTCTGCAAATTTATTGGACACAAGTGTCCGAGGTTATTTATCAGATGACGGGTCTGGGACCGGAGGTTGTCATCAATTAACCAGGTGAAGGAGTTCAGTTCAAAGAAGGTTATCACGAAGCGATGAAATTATTATTGCAAAATGGCTTGGAAGCGGCAAAGATCGTATGGGCGTGAGGTCGGTAATCCATTTCAGCCCTGACAAGTACAAACCATTTAATCAACCCTTTTGGACATCCCCAAAAATATAGAATTGAACAAATGACGGCTCAGGAGAGAAATAGCCTTGTGTTCCCTGCAGGGTAGAAAAATCACTCCCGTCAGAATGCTCATTGGACATGATTCAGCCAAAGAAAAGTGAACACCTTTGGTTTCAGTAGGAGAAATTGGTGCTCAGAGCTTCTCATGACAACAGTAACAACATAAGACAAGCTCTGCTGTATCAGACCAGCAGTCCATCTAGTCCAGCGTCTTGTTTCACACGGCGGCCAACCAGCCTTCCCCTGATCTTGCCTCCTGGCACTGGTATTAAGGAGTTTACTGCCTCTAAATGTGGAGGCTCCCTTTTGTCACCATGGCTAGTAGCCCTTGGTTCACCAATTCTGTGTAATCCTTCACTTTGACTGGATAATCCCTACTGAGACTTCATGTACTTGGTACATGTCTTCAAAATTTTCAACTCTTCCCTGGTAGACCAGATCTGGTGGACTATCTTTCAAGGTGGACCATTGCTGAAAGAACACGTATAATCCCAACTAGTTTTGCCAGAGGGGCACTAGCAAAGCAAAGTTCCACCCCCTTCAACTCCCACCCCCCAGTGGCTTGCTGGCAAGTCCAGTAGCCACAGTGGACCATCCTTCCAGTCTCTTCCGTACTCTCTCATAGCCAGTTTAGGAATTCTGGACAGGGACAGAGTTTGCCGCAACATTCAGGAGACCAAATTTTGCTTAAGGGCACCAGTCTCTGATGGTGTGACGTTCCAGGTTCTATAAATGGCGTTTTTAGTTGGAAGGAGCTTGACTAAAAGATGTTGATAAGGACGTGTTTCTGCCTGAGACCCTGATTGGTCAGAATAGTGAAAATTAGCCTGGATGGACCAATGATCTGATTTGGAAGAAGGCGGGGCTCCTGACCTCCAGGCTTTGCAGTTCATAACTTAAGGCTCTTTTCTTTTCAAGACATGGATGAGTGTTCCAGTAGCCCCTGTCTGCACGGCGACTGTGTGAACACCCCTGGCTCGTACCACTGCAAGTGCCACGAGGGATTTCAGAGCACACCCACCAAACAGGCCTGTATCGGTAAGTCTGAGGAGTGTTGTTCTTCAGTTGTTATCCAGTTTTGTGATAGTGATGCATGTATGAAGGCTGTTTGGGGCTCGGCTGACTTCTTGAGTGCACAGGGAAGGGTGTGTTTGTGTGTCCTCAGGGGCTCAGTGGAAGAACTTCTGCTTTGCATGCAGGAGGTCCCAGGTTCAATCCCCAGCTTCTCCAGTTGAAAGTACCAGGTGGTAGGTGACATGAAAGAATTCAGCCTGAGTCCCTAGAGAGCCACTGCCAGTCTGAGTAGACAATACTGTCAAAAATCGCTCTGCTGAGTTTGTCATGGATACTGGGGGGTGACTATCTTAGAGGCCATAACTCTTCTGAAGCAGCCTTCCTCTCCCAGAGGAACGCCCTTAAAACTTTTGGTGCCAGCTTGCTTGTGTAGAGAATGGGATTGTATGTTTCCCAGGTGAAAGGGGGGTAGGACCGCTACAGCTAGGCGGGATGGATCATTAGAGTGGTCATTAGAA
>NW_015160240.1:219576-219698 GCF_001447785.1 Gekko japonicus
AAAGTAAAAAAAAAATCCCAAATTTGGATCCATGCAAACTGTTTTAAATGAAAGTATTTTGTTTAGGATTTTGGTATTTCTCTCACTGAGTTCCTGACATCCTCTGGCATTGCAGATATCGA
>NW_015160240.1:220120-274055 GCF_001447785.1 Gekko japonicus
GAGAACTGGGTTTGATTCCCCACTGCTCCACATGCAGCTGCTGGGTGACCTTGGGTCAGTCATAAGCTCTTTCAAAGCTGTTCTCTCAAGGGCAGTCCTCGGGAGAGCTCTCTCAGCCCCACCTACCTCACAGGGGTGTCTGTCGTGGGGAGGGGAAGGGAAAGGAGGTTGTAAACCGCTCTGAGACTCTGAGTGAAGGGCGGGGTATAAATCCAATCTCTTCCTCCTCCTCCTCCTCCTCCTTCAACCAGACGTTTCTTTTGAAGCGCAAAAGTTGTTTAAATCCAACATAATTTATTTATTTGTCTATTTATTAATCACATTTATACCCCGCCCTCCCTGCAATGCAGGCTCAGGGCGGCTCACAATCAGTGCATAAAATACAGTAAAACAGCATAAAATCATATAAGAATAGTTCCATTATTAAAAAACAGTTTCATGAAGTGCTGGAGATAGTTATTCGAGATGGCTTATTTCGGTGTACCTTCTAAGAATCGATCTGCCCAAGCTCTCCCTGCAGCACAGGCTAGATGTTATAGACTGAGGGCCAGGGCACTATAGTGGTGGCGGCTCTGGCGGAAGAGCTCCGTCTTGCGGAACTGTAAAAGGTCCCACATGGCCCTGATCTCCTCCGGGAGCTCGTTTCACCAGGATGGGGCCACCATAAGCAATGTGAGAGGTACCTTTTCATGAGTCCAGCCTTTGCTTCTCTTAGCCCCGCCCTGTCGTTGAAACATGTGACTTTCCAGGATCTTGGGCAGAGGAAGGTCATTTCAAGCCCACATCACCAGAGTTCTTTGAACGGACATCGAACCGGGGACCTTCTGCGTGCAAAGCAGATGCCTGAAGCCTCGGCAGTGACCACTCCCATTAAAAAGAGCAGAGCGTGCTCATGAACCCGTCTTGCACAGGATAGGACCATTGCTCCATCTAGCCCAGGCCTAGGCAGACCAGTCACCAACCGGCTGGAACCCGTGACCCTCTCCAGAGGATCCTGCAGAGAAAGGGCTTTCCTACACCTGCTGCTTGAGATCCTCAAACCAGAACCTGGGACCTCCTGCATGCAACCCAGGCCTTCTTGCACCTCAGCTGCCGTCCCTCCATCTTAACGCCACAGAGCGAAGGTGTAGCGTTTCATGGATCGTCATACAAAGCCGCCTTTGTTTGGTGTAGTGGTTAGGAGTGCGGACTCTAATCTGGGAGAACTGGGTTTGATTCCCCACTCCTCCACTCGCAGCTGCTGGTGTGACCTTGGGTCAGTCCCAAGTTCTCTCAGAGCTGTTCTCTCAAGGGCAGTCCTCGAAAGAGCTCTCTCAGCCCCATGTACCTCACAGGGTGTCTGTGATGGGGAGAGGAAGGGGAAGGGGAAGGAGTTTGTAAGTCGCTCTGAGACACCTTTGGGTAGTGAAGGGCAGGGTATAAATCCAATCTCCTTCTTCTTTTTCTTCTTCTTCTGTTATGATTTTGGTGCATCTGCCCTGCATACAGGGAGAGTGTGCTACATGTGATATATGCATTTGGCAGTTTGTATAAATCGGGCAGTGTGTATATTTTTCTGCCTTTGGTACCCAGAGATCCTCTAAAAGACCTGTTTTTCCAATTGTGCATATCAGGGCTGGGACCGGTTCCAGGTTTTGGGCGCCCTGGACAGCCAGTGCCCAGAAGTCCCCATCTGCCCTCCACCAGGCACCCCCCACGTGCCTCCCTTTCCACCTGCCTATACGTCCTCCTGTTTGCAATCCCTCTTTTTGCCCATGGTCAGCTACGTGTACCCCCTGGGCACCCAACAGTGCCACTGGGTGGGAGTGCTGCTGCAGGGGCCACCGGGAGTGTTGCCACTGTGCACCGCCCAGGCGCCCTTCCTCGATGCTGTTGGGCAGCTGGGAGTGCAGGTGGTGGAGCAATGAAAGCAAAAAGGTGGGGAATTCCAGGCATGCAGACAGGTGTTAGGGGAAGTACGTGGTTGGGGGTCGGGGCGGTGGGCCCCACCAGAAGCAACGGGCCCTGTTAGCTCCCCCCCCCAAGTATGTTGATGCTGGCCCTGATCCTGGTGTTGTCTGCCATGACTGGCAGAGGCTCTGCAAGGTCTCCGACAGAGCAAGGCCTTTTCCAGGTAGCTCTCCCACATCTTTTATAACCAAGAATGAATTCCCAACTTATTATTATTATCATCATTATCATCATCATCATTATTATTATTGATTACGATGATGGTGATGGCGATGATAATTTGATTTATTAATTGCCTTATCCTGGCTTACACCAGGGTCTGAGTGATGTACAAAGGGGCATAATGCCATAAAATATACAAAACATAAATTCTATATAGGTAAAGGTAAAGGTTCCCTTGCTCGAAACCCAGTCGAATCCGACTCTAGGGATGCGGTGCTCATCTCCGTTTCCAAGCCGAAGAGCCAGCGCTGTCCGAAGACATTTCCGTGGTCATGTGGCCAGCATGACTAGACACCGAGGCTCACGGAACACTGTTACCTTCCCACCGAAGCGGTACCTATTTATCTAATTGCAGTTTCTTGCTTTCGAACTGCTAAGAAGAAGAGAAGAGATTGGATTTATACCCCACCCTTCACTTGGAGTCTCAGAGCGGCTTACAAACTCCTTTCCCTTCCCCTCCCCTGTGAGGTGGGTGGGGCTGAGAGAACTCTGACACAAACTGCTCTTTTTCAAGGACAGCTGTGCCAGAGCTTGTGACTGACCCAAGGTCACATCAGCAGGTGCAAGTGGAGAAGTGGGGAGTCAAACCCGATTCTCCCAGATTAGAGTCCGCACACTTAACCACTGCACCAAGTTGGCAGGGGCTGGAGCCAGAGACGGGAGCTCACTCCGTCTTGCAGCACTCGGGTCTCGAACTGCTGAACTACCGACCTTCCGGTCTGCTGCTCAGCGTCTTAACCACTTGAGCCACCTCAGCCCTATAGAATTCAATATACAACTTAATAAAGATTAAAATTCAGAATAAAAGATCCAAGATGGCGTTTAAAAGATCCAAGGGGAGTTCAGAACAAAAGGGGGAGGGGGGATAGGAAGGGTGCCACCCAATAAGGAAACCGTTGCTGCCCTCAACCAAAAGGCTGGCGGAACAACCGGACATCCCTAGGGCCAGGGATCACCAGCAGGTTGTTATCCGAAGAGGTCTTTCACACACCCGCTGCCTGAGATGGGAGCATGCATCGGCTGTCTCACTTTTCATGTCCTTCATCCTGTTTATGTATTTCTCCCCCCCCCTGCCACCGTTTATGTATTTCTCTCCCCCCCCCTTTCCAACACACTGTGAAAAAGAACATGTAAAACAAACAGGATGTGCAGTCTAAGTGTAGTAGGGTAGAGGATTTGTCCAAGGACACTGCACATCCACAATAGGAACTATCACATCCGGCCTTTTTCTTTGACAAAGCTGAATGAATATGCAGAATCAAACTGGCGACACAGAGAAAAGGGAGGACGTACCATGAGACTGAAGGATCTGAGCCATGTGGGCAAATGCTTTTGCTTCAATTCTGCCATGACTTGTAGAAGCTCTTCTCTACATTAAAGTGCTATTCAAGAGGAGCGGAAGCCAGAATAGACTTCGAGAAAAATAAAGGCACCAGAAGGGTTAACAGCCCCCTACTTCCCTGGAGCCAGAGTGATATAGTAGGAAGATAGGTAGCTGTGTTAGTCTGTCTGTAGCAGCAGAAAAGAGCAAGAGTCCAGGAGCACCTTCGGGCTTTCCTGAGGCACTGCTCACTTCTTTAGATGCCACTTCTGAAGAAGAACAAAGTTTGAGTCCAGTGGCACTTTTTTTTCTTCATAGTTTTTTTATTTTAAGAAAAACAGACACAGTACAGACAAAAAACCAGACAAATATGCATATATAAATTGGGGGAATTTCCATATATCCTCAAATTATCTATTATAGTACCTCATACAATATACTTGTGTTCTAAGTTCTGGTTAATTTTTATATGTATCTTTTGCCTATAAATTAAAATATAGTCTGTTAGTTCTTCTAGATTAGCTGAGCATTCATATAGTTTATTTGTTGTTTTCTTCAAACCATTTGTAGAATCTTAACCATGCTTTTTCAAAGTTTTCTTCAGTTTGTCCTCTCAACATTAAAGTCAGTTTATTCATTTCTGCAGTTTCAAACAATTTATCTAAAGTTTCTTGTCTTGAAGGTAAATTCAGTTCTTCTCCAGTATTTAGCACACATCATTCTAGCAGTTGTCACTACGTGTATAATGAGATAAGCATCTTGTCTTTTACAATTTTCTGGTAATATATTCAATAAGAACAATTCTGGTACATAAGGTATAGTACTCTTTAACATTTTTTGTAATATTTCATGAATCCAAGACCAATATTTTTGACTTTATCACATGACCACCACATATGAAAAAGGGACCAACATTTTTCTTACAATTCCAACATTCATTTGATCAGTTAGGATAAAATGTGGCTGGTTTATCTAGAGTGATATGCCATCTATAGAACATTTTATAAATATAACAATCAGTGCATAAAATACAGTAAAACAGCATAAAATCATATAAGAATAGTTCCATTATTAAAAAACAGTTTCATGAAGTGCTGGAGATAGTTATTCGAGATGGCTTATTTCGGTGTACCTTCTAAGAATCGATCTGCCTAAGCTCTCCCTGCAGCACAGGCTAGATGTTATAGACTGAGGGCCAGGGCACTATAGTGCGGAAGAGCTCTGTCTTGCGGAACTGTAAAAGGTCCCACATGGCCCTGATCTCCTCCGGGAGCTCGTTCCACCAGGATGGGGCCACCATAAGCAATGTGAGAGGTACCTTTTCAGTTGTTTAAATCCAACATAATTTATTTATTTGTCTATTTATTAATCACATTTATACCCCGCCCTCCCTGCAATGCAGGCTCAGGGCGGCTCACAATCAGTGCATAAAATACAGTAAAACAGCATAAAATCATATAAGAATAGTTCCATTATTAAAAAACAGTTTCATGAAGTGCTGGAGATAGTTATTCGAGATGGCTTATTTCGGTGTACCTTCTAAGAATCGATCTGCCTAAGCTCTCCCTGCAGCACAGGCTAGATGTTATAGACTGAGGGCCAGGGCACTATAGTGCGGAAGAGCTCTGTCTTGCGGAACTGTAAAAGGTCCCACATGGCCCTGATCTCCTCCGGGAGCTCGTTCCACCAGGATGGGGCCACCATAAGCAATGTGAGAGGTACCTTTTCATGAGTCCAGCCTTTGCTTCTCTTAGCCCCGCCCTGTCGTTGAAACATGTGACTTTCCAGGATCTTGGGCAGAGGAAGGTCATTTCAAGCCCACGTCACCAGAGTTCTTTGAACGGGCATCGAACCGGGGACCTTCTGCGTGCAAAGCAGATGCCTGAAGCCTCGGCAGTGACCACTCCCATTAAAAAGATGAGAGCAGAGCGTGCTCATGAACCCGTCTTGCACAGGATAGGACCATTGCTCCATCTAGCCCAGGCCTAGGCAGACCAGTCACCAACCGGCTCTCTCCAGAGTATCCTGCAGAGAAAGGTCTTTCCTACACCTGCTGCCTGAGATCCTCAAACCAGAACCTGGGACCTCCTGCATGCAACCCAGGCCTTCTTGCCCCTCAGCTGCCGTCCCTCCATCTTAACGCCACAGAGCGAAGGTGTAGCGTTTCATGGATTGTCATACAAAGCCGCCTTTGTTTGGTGTTGTGGTTAGGAGTGCGGACTCTAATCTGGGAGAACCGGGTTTGATTCCCCACTCCTCCACTCGCATGCCATCTATAGAACATTTTATAAATATTTTCTTTATATGAAGTTGCTTTAGTCATCTTAGCATTTTTTCCATACCTGTGACTTTTGGTTCAAATCAATATTATGACCCAAGTTTTGTGCCCATTTAATATGGAATTTTTAACTATTTCATCTTGAATTTTATTTTCTAACATTAATACATAAAGTTTCTTAATCTTTTCATTGGAATATTCCAGTATCTTATCCATTTCTGTCATTTTTGTATAGAAACCTGTTGGTTTATCTTTGGTATATCTTGATTCTATTTGTATTCTTTCCCACCAAGTTATGTTGGATTCTTGTTTTTTAATGTTTTCTGTTGGTCTCAATTCATTTTTATTGTCCAATAAATCTTCATATCGTATCAAATCATTTTTTTTTGAGAATTTCATCTCTCATTATTCTCTTGTGAAATCTTACATGGACTTCTCTGGGACGTTTGGGTTTTTTGTTTGCATAAGTCAATTTCATTATGGACTTCATCTCAGTTTTTTGTACCCATATATGTCGCCAATATTTGGGTCATTGTTGATTTTAAATTTTCATCCTTCTTTTCTGGTATGTTTTGAAATCTTAATGTATATGCTGCTTTGTCAAGCTCCAGTTTTATAAGGGCTTCTTCTATGGAGTCCTGTTTGGTTTTAACTGCTTCCAATTTAAGATCTGCCTCTTGTGATTCCCCCCCCCCCAAAAAAAATTATTTGTTGCAATAGTTACAGCTGAAATTTCTTGTCTATTTTCTTTAAGTTGTTTCTGAACTTCTTCCATCTGGAGTTCCATTTTCTGAACAAGTGTATCTAATTTGTCTTGAATTGGATCCACAGCAGCTTTTACTGCTGTTGTTACAGCTGAAGTTACTGTCTCTTGAATTAGGGCCTGTAATTCTTTTATTGATATTTGTGGTAAATTGGCACCTACAGATTTGGGTATGCCTGGAGATGGCACCGCTCAACCACTCTTACAGTCAGGAAGTTTCTCCTGATATTTAGCCGGTAACGACTCCCTTGTAATTTCCACCCATTAGATCTAGTCTTGCAATCCGGAGCAAGAGAGAATAGATCTGCTCCATCTTTTACATGACAGCCCTTCAAATACTTGAAGACTGCAATCATGTCCCCTCTAAGCCTTCTCTTTCCCAGGCTAAACAGACCCAACTCTTTCAACCTTTCCTCATAAGACTTGGATTCCAACCCTTTCACCATCCTGGTTGCCCTCTTCTGGACATGCTCGAGCTTGTCAACGTCCTTCCTAAAATGTGGTGCCCAAAACTGGACACAGTACTGGGATACAATTATAACACAATTATAATGACCACACACACCTCACCACGTGCACCCGTGCAGGCCCTGAACAGCCTCCTGCCTTCCCTCTCTCACACCAGTTGCTCGCGGGCCAGAGAAGAGCCCTGAATGGGCTGGTTCCGGCCCCCAGGCCATACGTTTGACACTCCTGCACTAGAGGTTGCCTTTGCTGAACCCAAATACATGTTTTCCCTGTTTCAGCTGAATTTCAAGCCCTTTGCAGCAGTGGGATTGGCATCACAGCTGACGGCAGAGGTGAGTCCTGGGGCAGTGCTTCATCTCGGGCAGGGCTATTTTGGGGCAGGAACGCACAGGAACAGAGTTCCGGCTGGCTCCCAAGTTGGCCACGCCCAGCAGGAGCTCATTAGCATAATAGGCCACACCCAACAGCAGAAACTCATTAGGATTGGCTACATTAGGGGTGTGTGGCCTAACATGCAAAGGAGTTCCTGCTACAAAAAAAGGCCCTGGGTTTTGACCACAAACAAGGTCAACAGAATAACAAGCAAAAGGTGGGTGTGGCTGGATAACCACACTTCTGGTAACAAGTGGGTGCGGCCTAATGTGCTAATGAGCTGTGCTGTCAGGGGTGTGGCCTAATAGGCTAATGAGTTCCTGCGGTTGGGTGTGGCCTATATGCTAATGAGTTCCTGCTGGGCTTTTTCTACAAAAAGAGCCCTGAATTCTCGGGTAAGCCATTGTTAAGGAAGAAAGTCGGCATGGCGTGGAGAATGGGTGGGGCCGGGGGGGGTCACACAGGGGGCAGGTGGTTGCCAGGCTGCCCAACTTCCCTTCCCACATCTAGATATCAACGAATGTGCCTTGAACCCGGACATCTGTCCCAACGGGATGTGTGAGAACCTGCGAGGGAGTTACCGCTGCATCTGTAACTTGGGCTACGAGTCCGACCCAACTGGCAAGAACTGTGTGGGTGAGTTGAACCAGTGGTGAGATGCAGGGGTGACCCAGAGAGGCCATCCAGGCACTCCAACCTGCCCTAGAACCCCAAACCCATCATATTTATTACACTGTTGTGCGGCAGTTCGATTTAGCAAGCTAGGATCTGGGAGTCCCAGGTCCAAATCCCAAGTTTCCCATGAAGCTCTCTTGACTAACTTCAGGCTGATCACTGTCTCTCAGCCTAACCTACCTCACAGGGTTGTTGGGAGGGGAAATCGTGGAAGGGAGAACCACATAACGGGACTCTGAGGTTTTTGGAGGAAGGGGGGACAGCACCTTGTGAAAGAGAGATTTTATAAATTGCTCTTCCAAGTATGCTCAAGGCAATTTGCAAAGAAGCATATAAATTTTCAATATACAGTATATTACAATATAGAACAAAGAGCACATATAACATTACTGTAGCCACGCAGCACTGAAAGGTAGTTTGTATTAAAACCAGTGACTGAAAGGTTCATAAGAACATATGAGAAGCCAAATGTCGGATCAGGCCAATGGCCCACCCAGCCCAACACTCTGTGTTACACAGTGGCCAAAAATACCAGATGCCATCAGGAGGTCCAGCAGTGGGGCCAGGACACTAGAAGCCCTTCCACTGTTGTCCCCCCCCCCAAGCATCACTTGCCCCAGACCAAGAGTTCCTATCTATACCTTGTGGTCAGGGGTCATTTCCTGCAGGAGCGCACAGGAGCGGAGCTCCGGCAGTAAAGAGCCCAGGGGGCGGGCACATGCAACAAGCCCCACCCCCTGCTCCCAGCAGCCCTCAGTCAGAGCAAGAAGCAGCCAGGTAAGTTGCAGAGCTCCCGCCGGCCCCCTGGTCCAAAACAGTCCAGTGGCACCTTTAAGACCAAGTTTTATTCAGGTACAAGCTCTCCCTCCTAATGAGTTATGCTAATGAGTTATGCTAATGAGCTCCTGCACCTCTTTTTCTACGAAATGACCCCTGCTTGTGGCTAAGAGCCACTGGTGGACCTCTGCTCCAGATGTTTATCCATTTCCCTCTTGAAGCTCTACAACTTTAGAGCCATCCCCCACATTTTGCAATTTACAAATGTCCAGCTGGACAAGAAAGCTCTGGTCAAGGACTAAAAAGCAGACTCGGTAAAATGGAGTTTGGAGCAGGGAGTTCCACAGATGCCCATCTCTAAATCCAGCACAGATTGAGCTGCTTGGCTGAGACCAGCTGCAATGCGGAGCAGTCCACTCCAGCCAGAAGTAACAAAGCTGTGCAGTTGCTGGAAGATATTGTGGGAATTGGTGCTTCCCTTCAGTGAAGACATTAGGGCCATTCATCATTCCCACCTAGGATGAGCAGAAATCAACCATGTGCTTAGGCTATCCATAAGAGCAACACCGTTTAGAATAGACCCATCAGTGTTAGGATTTTTGTGAGTGAGGGCAGATAAGAGAGTAAAATACGGTCATGGACACAGATACTTGAAGACACTTATTTCAAAAGTAGGTTTCTAGCCCTCATGACTTGCATCTCCAAAGCAAGGGGTACTGAACACCTGCAGCCTGTCAGACTCACAGCAAACAATGAAATACACTCTTGCAGGAAGGTTTTATTTTATTGAAGCCATGAAGTACTTAGAACAGATTCTCTGTTCAGAATAACACACGGTGCTTGAGACAGGTATAATGAAGCAAGTTTAAAATAACATGGGCCAATAGATATGGTTCCCGCGTCCGCCCTGAGGACTCATCGCGCGCTCAAACCCTGAGAATGCAACGGTTGTAGCTGATTAAACAATTATTCTATTCTCACACTACTGTTCATTATAGACTAAGCAAAAAGCCTCCAAACGCGAACCACCTGTAGCCTTGGCAGATAAGGTTCCTTCAAAGCACTGCTAGCGTACATGGAAAGGAATGCAGTTGAAGATGATCGCATGAGTGTGAGGGGGGACATGCGCACAAGAGTCTAAGCCAACCCAGGGAAGGCGAGGGGGGGGGATGGACACATCTCATATGCATGGAAAAGACATATTGGCAGCTTGCTGACACAGCCTTATCCATAGCATCTCTGTCTGTGTCCCTGCCGCCAGATGTGGATGAATGTGCCGTCAACCGCCTGTTGTGTGACAACGGTTTGTGTCGCAACACGCCTGGAAGCTACAGCTGTAGCTGCCCTAAGGGGTTTGTCTTCCGGACAGAGACGGATACCTGTGAAGGTAAGAAATCCACCCACCTGTCCCTGTTGATTTTCTTTTGTCTCTGCCTCTTCCAGATATGTATAGTTCGTGGGCTAGTTGTAGAGGCAACAGGTCCCCAGAGGACCAGACCTGGACAGATTCTTGGAGATAAGGGGCACGGCCTTGTAGGTCAGAGTTGACAATACTGAGTGAGACAGACAAAGCTAGCTTCTTATGTTAACTTGAATCTCTCCTCCCCAGATATCAACGAGTGTACATCCAACCCCTGTGTGAATGGCGTCTGCAGGAATAATGCTGGATCGTTTGCCTGCGAGTGCTCCCCGGGAAGCAAACTGGATTCCAGTGGCACCATCTGTGTTGGTAAAGATTAATCTGCCAGTTTTCCAATTGAGATGGAAAACTGTAACTGTTGGGAATCTTCCTTTATTTTGTCTTTCTGGATTGCACATGGAGCACTTTTCCTTGCATGGTTTGCTACAGTTGGGAACTCTTTCACGTTTCTTCTTTTATGCATACACGTGCATTGACAGAATGGGGCAAAAAAAGGATTCTTGATGCCGTTGGGCATACTGTTGCACTGAAATCCTATGGGTGTGATGATATACCCACAAGCCAGAGTTTTGAACCCACCCCTGTTTGAGAGCTGGTGCAATGCAGTGCGGTCCAAAAGGTCCCCCATTCAAACTGCCACACAGTTGTAATGGGTCCTTTGGCAAGCAGGTCTCTGTTTCCCCCGTCTGGAATATGAGTTGACCAGTCAGGAAAATACCCCTTGCTTGAACTGGTAGAGAGAAAAGGCAGGTACCATATTGATCGTTGTTACCTTCCTGCATATGGGAGGGGAGCATTTACAGTCAGGGGAACAGGAGGGAGAGTTACGCCAAGCCCAGATCCATATTGCACCCCAGTCAGCTCCTCTCTTGAGGCGAAATTATATTTCTCGGTACTCTCATGTGAGTGAAGACACGGTGAGAACCCCCTCTTTTTTACTTATTTATTTTAGAAAAACAGTGAGGGTACAGCAAAGAAAAGGGGAAAAGGGAAAATTGGGTTATCCAACATAATTACATTTGTCGAAGACAATCATGTAGTACACAATATATAGGACAGAGAATAATTTCCCTTTCATCCCCTTAATTCTAATTTTTAAGGTATTATCTATAAAATACAATAATTTTTATTTCTGTTGGGGTACAATTGTATTCATCATCTTAAGTTTTAAGCTTCAAACTTCATAACTACTCTATTTTGACTACACTGGTTTCATCATTACTACATATTCAACATAACATATTTTCGCCACTTCTACATATTTATTAGAACCTTTAATAGATAAGTAGTATATCACAGTGTAAAAGTCTATTATATATCTCATACAGAGAACCCATTTATATTTGGGATATTACATTTGGAACAGATTTTATTTATTTATTTTTATTACCATATATTTGTATATGATATTTTCTCACTTTAAGTTTGTCTCCTGCTAGGATAGTACATATAATAAACTCTCCATCTTTCCTCAAATTTTGTAACAGAACTGTTTCTCAAATGGGTTGTTAATTTTGCCGTTACTGCATATTCAGCAAGTTTATTTTCCCATTCTTCTAAATGTGGACAGATGTCTACATCATCCACTTTTATTCTCTTAATTATGTCATCTTGTCTAATCTTTATAGTTAAAATCTCTATTGCTAGTATAAATAATAAAGGGGATAAAGAACATCATTGACATGTTCCTTTTTCAGTTGAAATTGCTTCTGTTAGTTTCCCATTAATTAAAATCTTTGCTTGTTGGTTCAAGTATATTCCATGCATCCATCTCCAAAATGCAAGATCACAGCCCATATTTTGTAAAACATCCAGTAAGAAAGGCCATATTGTCAAACGCTTTCTCTGCATCTAGAAATAGAAATGCTACTTTCTTTCTCCTCTTAGTCACAAATTCAATTGCATCTATTATAAATTGTATATTATCTTTCATGTTCTTCTTTGGTACAAAACCTGTTTGGTCAGAGTGTATTAAATTTGGTATGCATTTTCTTAATCTTTCTGCCATTATTGTGGCAAAAATTCTGTAGTCTATATTCAGCAGAGAATTAGGTTATAAGACTGTGGTAGTGATGAATCGCTGTCCTCTTTATGTATTAGTGTTATATACACCTCTTGTCACATCAGGGATATTGAGAGGTTTCTTGAATTTCTCTATGTTCTGACGTAAACTTTGCAATCGGGATATCTTTTAAATATTCTCTTATTCTTTCTTCTGAAACTAACTTTTTTTGGTATAATCCTGAGAGAACACTAATAAATTGTTCGGCTGTGGTCACACACACTAAATAATCCACTTTCAATGCGCTTTCAATGCACTTTCCTACTGGATTTTGCCATTTCACACAGTAAAAATCCAGTTTGAAAGTGGATTGAAAGTAAAAATCCAGTTTGAAAGTGGATTGAAAGTGGATTATTTAGTGTGTGTGACTGCAGTCTTCCTGTATTTCTTTGGCCTCCTTTCTTTACACCTGTTATTACTCTTTTTCTCTTTCCTTCCTGAGACAATATGCCAGATATCTGCCAGGTTTATTCGCATGTTCAAAATATCTTTGCTTTAGAAATTTTAATTTTTTCTGTACCTCTTCTACTCTGCTAGTGTTTTTTATTATGATTGCTTTTATGTTCTTGTTCCAATCTCTGGGGTTTTTTTCCAGTTATTATCCTAATTTGTTCTAATCTTTCTTGCTTTTTTCGATGAGGGTCCCTCTTACCACTATATATTGGAAGTTCACTTCAGACGCTGCTGGAAGTCTGCCAGTCTTTTTAATTATGATCGCAGTTCTGGGAGTCCAAAAATATCCAAAATATCGTGGTTCTGGGAGTCCAAAATATTGCAAATATTTCTGAATCCAGATTGGGTTGGGGGGGAAAGGAATAAAAAGAAAAGGATTGGTTGGTTGGGGTCGGCTGACCTTATCAGCAAAAAGCCCTCCTTATCTCAGCTGCACTTGATATTTCCAGAACCCAGGTGGAAACTTGACTTATCAAGCCCCCCCGCCCCCCCATGAGTTCAACTGTCAGTCGAATCTCCCTTGTGGGGAAGAGGTAAGGATAGAGGAGTAAATTCTCTCCTCTCCTAGTGTTGTTTGCCCCACAGCGAGAAAGGAGTGGAGCCTTTGAAGTCCGAGAACCCCCTCTTTAAGGGAAAAGATGCATGTATGTTCACCGCAGACTGTGACGGCAGGCATGAAATTAAAAGACGCCTGCTCCTTGGGAGGAAAGCGATGGCAAACCTAGACAGCATGAAAAAAAGTAGAGACATCACCCTGCCAACAAAAGTCCGCGTGGTCAAAGCAATGGTATTCCCAGTAGTCATGTATGGCTGCGAGAGTTGGACTATAAGGAAGGCCGAGCGCCGAGGAATAGATTCCAGGGGTCATTTCGTAGAAAAAGAGCTAGGGGAACTCATTAGCATAACTAATTAGCATATGCCACACCCCCTGACATCAAGGGCCCAGCAGTGGACCTGCAAGGCCAGCGGGAGTGTGAGGAAGCCCCGCCAAGGCCCTCCCTGGCCCTAGGCAGGCAGGGGTGGGGAGAGGTGGGGAGGAAGCAACTTACCCTCTCTCTTCTCCTGCCACCTCCTGGCTGAATGAGGGCTGGAAGCGGGGCGGCTGGAAGCAGGGGGCGGGCTTCATCATGTGCCCCGCCCCCCTGCACCTCACCCGGGGGAACTGTGTTCCCCCGCGTTCCCCCCCGAAATGACCTCTGATAGATTCTTTTGAACTATGGTGCTGGAGAAGACTCTGGAGAGTCCCTTGGACTGCAAGGAGATCAAATCAGTCAATCCTAAAAGAAATCAACCCTGACTGTTCCCTGGAAGACCAGATAATGAAACTGAAGCTCAAATACTTTGGCCACCCAATGAGAAGGGAGCACTCGCTGGAGAAGACCCTGATGCTGGGAAAGATTGAAGGTCAAAGAAGACGGGGACGGCAAAGGATGAGATGGTTAGACAGTGTCATAGATGCAACGAACATGAAATGGAGCCAACTTCAGAGGACGGCGGAAGACCAGAAGGCCTGGCGTGATCTGGTCCATGGGGTCGTGAAGAGTCGGACTCAACTGTGCGACTGAACAACAACATGTTATGTGCCATCAAGTCGCATCTGACTTATGGTGACCCTATGAATTAATGTTCTCCAGAACATCCTATTCATTAACAGCCTTGCTCGGGTCTTGCAAATTGAGGGCCTTTGTGGCTTCCTTAATGGAGTCAATCTGTCTCATATTGGGTCTTCCTTTCTCCCTGCTGACTTCAATTTCTCCTAACATTATTGTCTTTTCCAGCGAGTCTTGTCTTCTCATAATGTGACCAACATCCGATAGCCTCAGTTTAATCATTTTAGCTTCTAGGGAGAGTTCAGGCTTGATTTGATCTGGAGCCCACTTATTTGTCTTTTTGGCGGTCCACGATATCCATAAAACTCTCCTCCAACACCACCTTTCAAATGAATCAACTTCCTTCCTGCTAGGGAAAAAGTAGGATAGACATATTTTGAGTAAAGAGGGCTGGTGATGTATTCAGACATACTAGCCAAGTGTTTCTAGAGTTTGGGAAGTGGCAGAGCCGCCTGCCTTTTCAACCTGGCCTGAGCCATGGGGGCTTCAACCGGACAGGAGGCCCATCTGATCAGGCCTTTGGGCTTTCCCTCCCTAGACAGTATGAAAGGAACCTGTTGGCTGAACATCCAGGAAGGACGGTGCGAGGTGAACATCAACGGGGCCACGCTGAAGTCGGAGTGTTGCGCCACCCTCGGTGCCGCATGGGGCAGCCCGTGTGAGCGCTGTGAGATTGGTAAGGGACAGTGCAGTGCCTTTCTGCTTACCTTGAAATTCTGTAGCTGTTTTGCAGTGAAATCTCTCTGGGCGAAATTTCACGTCTCTCGCCGTTCATTCTCTTTTGCTGCAGATACCGCCTGCCCAAGAGGTTATGCCCGGATGAAGGGGGTCTCCTGTGAAGGTGTTTATTTATTTAATTGGATTTTTACCCCGCCCTCCCGCCAAGGTGGCTCAGTAGTGTGCCTCTGGGTAGCAATCCCATGCTCCGCAGTCTGGGTGACTGGCCAGAGATATTCTAGTCTCCCTAGATACCTTAGACAAATTTCAGATTTCTATAATCTTATATTGCTCACTCTTACTGGTGCAACTTTTCATCTCATTTGCGCTGCTCTATCTAACGGGGTGCGGAGACTACTTGGCACAGCAGGGGGTGGTGATCATCAAGGGAACAAAGTAGAAGACAAGTCTCTGCCCCAAAGAACTTACATTGTAAAACTTTCAGACACAGAATGCAACGGTCTGAGATGGGAACAAATTGGAAGAATCAGTGGCCTTTTCCACTGGAAAGTTTCATTCGGGATGGGGGACGAAGGGGTTGCATCAGATGGTTTGAAGAGAAGTCATGGTTTGGGGGGGGGAGATTTGAAGGTGGCATCACACAAACTTTCTGGGAGGGGGTTCCATGCATAAAGAGAAGGGAGGAAAAGAAAAAGAGTCAAGGGATCTGTAGATCTTTGAAGCTCTGGGAGGGGGTTCCGGGCACAAGGGGCAACACAAGAGAAAGGACAGAGACATTCAAGGAAGTGAAAAATCTGTGGAGATGGGGGGGTGGGGGTTTCAAGGCATACGGGGCAAAGAAAGGGTCACTTAAGAAAGCAGGAGATAAGAACATAAGAGCATAATAAGAGCTCTGCTGGATCAGACCAGTGAAGGTCCATCTAGTTCAGCTTCCTGTCTCACACAGTGGCCAGTCAGTTCCTCTGGAGGTCCAACAACAGACAAATTGGAAGTCTCCAGAATCTTATCTTGCTCACTCTTACTGGTGAAACTTTCTTCCCATTCACCCTACTCCACCTAAGGGGGATACGCAGACCGCTTGGCATGGCAGGGGGTGATGATTGTCAAGGAAACAAAAGTAGAAGACAAGTCCCTGCCCCAAAGAACTTAGAGTGTAAAATGTTCAGATAGGGAACACAACAGTCTGAGATGGGAACAAAAGGAAAGAATCAGTGGTCCTATGGACTGTGATGTATCAGTGATCGATAGGGGTGTGGGAGCAGGTTTCAGGTGCAGGGGCAGTAAAGGAGAGCGGGCAAAGACGTTTTAGAGAACAGGAGACTTTCAGAGTTCTGAGGGTAGTGGGAGTGAAGGGGTGCAAGTCACAGTAGAGATGTCAGGGGGAGCAAGGCCACGAAGAACCTTGAAGGTAAAGGTGAGGAGATCATCTTGAATCCAGGAGCTGACAGAAAGTCAATGCAGGGATTTCAAAAGAGCCAGTTTGGTGTAGTGGTTAAGTGTGCGGACTCTAATCTGGGAGAACCGGGTTTGGTTCCCCACTCCTCCACATGCACCTGGCTGGATGACCTTGGGCAAGCCATAGTTCTGATAAGAGCTGTCCTTGAAAAAGAGCAGTTTCTGTCAGAGCTCTCTCAGCCCCGCCTACCTCACAGGGTGTCTGTTGTGGGGAGGGGAAGGGAAAGGAGTTTGTAAGCCCCTCTGAGACACCTTTGGGTAGTAAAGGGCGGGGTATAAATCCAATCTCCTCCTCCTCCTCCTCCTCTTCTTCAAAAAGGGTATAAAAAAGACCTGAACAATAAGAAGGGAATGATTTTGACAACCGTGTGCTGTTTTAAGTCACGGGGAGTCAAGGAGAAGCATGTCGCCTTGATGTTTCTGTTTCAACAGACGTGAACGAATGTGATGTTTTCCCGGGTGTCTGCCCCAATGGCCGTTGCGTGAACACAGCCGGGTCTTTCCGTTGCGAGTGTCCCGAGGGCTTGACGCTGGACGGTTCTGGCAGGATGTGTGTGGGTAAGGACGGACAGTGACGTGGGCCTCACACTCCTTTGCCACACGTGCACTGGCAGTCTCTTTCTCATCCCTGAGAGGAAATCGGTGCTAGCTTGGTTCTGTGGGTCCCCCTCGTCCCTTTGGGCTGTCATGAAGTTGCCTAGGTCTTCCCTCTGTCCAGAAAAGCAGGGGCAGGCTGGGGGAATCATGAGCACTGATCAATACTCCAGGATGAGGCTCCAGAATTACTCAGGCAAAGGGGTAAATCAGATTTTATTTATTTTGTGCAGCCTTGAGGGGGGGATCGGCTGGGAGCCAGCCCACATTGACCGACAGCTGATCACCCTCCTCCCCCAGTGCTGCCTGAGAATCAAGTGGCATGGGGGAATCAGGTGAAAGATGATCAGCGTTTCCAATGGATCTCATGCCATGGATCAGCAGCTGCACAGGGACCTCAGGGCAAGGGTCGTAGAGTATTGGAGGCTCCCCCAATGGACCCCTCTAGCATGGGGCCAATGGAGCTGCCCTGGGTGCCCCGGTCCTAAGACTGTTCCTGAAGAAAAGGCAAAGGTTTCTGGTTAGACTCCCTCTCTAGTCATGGCGTGCTTGCGAATGCCACGAGCCAACCTCACGGCTCTCTCTGCCGTGCCGCCTCCTCTCCCCAGACGTGCGGCTGGAGCAGTGCTACATGAAATGGGCTGAGGATGAGTGCACGGAGCCCCTCCCCGGCAAATACCGCATCGATCTGTGCTGCTGCTCCGTCGGCTCGGCCTGGGGCAGCGACTGCGAGGAATGCCCCAAGCCCGGCTCCGCAGAATACAAGGCCATCTGCCCACGAGGACCTGGCTTTGCCAACAGGGGGGACGTCCTGTCTGGCCGACCTTTTTATAAAGGTGAGTGGGAGAGCAAGGAGGGTGGATGAGTCATCACCTGGACACCTAGGCAGATCCACTTGGAGAGGCACTTGGCAAGATGCCCTAGGTGCTTTCTCCTCCCTCCCTACAGTGGGTTTCCCTGCTTAGTGCCACTGGGTACATGAGGTCCAGTGAATCCAAACATTTTCTCTCCTCCAGAGGGAGAGAACTAGGAAGTGAGTGACAGCTGCCACTCCGTTCGAGGCAGGGGGGGAGACAGCAGCAGCAAGGAGTACTTGCGCTATGTCAGCTGTGGGTCTTTTGGGGCCTCCCCATCCGGGCCATGGCCAGCATTCTGTGGCTTGTGGGGCAATTTTTTTTCTGGTGGGGCTGAAGTTCTCCGTACAGAAAGAAAAGCCATTCAGCCAATAGAAAGCTGTTACCACGGTAGATCTCTAAATTGCAAGCTGTCAAGCACTTCAGATGACAGTTCTCAGCTGCTGCAAGTTAATCACTTCTGCCAGCCTAAGCAGCAGTTCTGAGAACAAGCCGGCAGGTGGGCGTGATGACTTCTATAGTCAAGAAAGCTCATACTTAGGCAGAAAAGCTCTCTAAAAGGAGACCAGTTTCTCGACACAGAGTTAGAAGGGATCCTAGAGGTCACCCACTCCAACCCTCTTGCTCAATGTGGGAATTAGTCAACTACAGCACCCCTCTCTTCTTAAAGGAGTGCATGCCTTTTAAAAATGTTTCTAAATGATTGAAAAATGCCTTTACAGGAGAAAGGGGGTGAAGCCTCCCAAGACCCCACCATAGGTATGGGCCTGCTCCCCATTGCCTTTGCCACCTTCTGAGGCTGGCTCTGCCTGGGCCACTGGTTCCCCAATACACCCCACTGCACTCTGAAGTGACACAACTTAGGTTTCCTACCTCAATGAGAGCTAGAGCCTTTGGGAGAACTTCCAGCAACCTTCCTACCCACCTTTTTCACAGGTGAATCAATGTGCTTCATTAAATGCCCCTGATAGCAACTCCTCCACAAGGATCAGTGCCCCTCTTCCCCTTTGAGAGCTTCCTAACAGGCCTTCATTTCGCTTCTTTCCCCCGCAAGATGTGAACGAATGTAAGGTGTTCTCGGGACTGTGTACTCACGGAGTCTGTCGCAACACAATCGGGAGCTTCCGATGTCTCTGTGGCAGTGGCTTCGCACTGGACGCCGAGGAAAGGAACTGCACTGGTAAGGCAGAGAAGAACCCGTGCCCCATGTCTCCTCATACTCCCGGGCAGCGATGCAGATCCTATGGAAGTCGTGGAGGGAAGTGCCATGAAATTGCAGCCAACTAATGGTGACCCCCCCCCATAGGGTTTTCAAGGCAAGAGACATCCAGGGTTTGCATGCCTCTGCATAGTGACCCCGGACTTCCTTAGCAGTCCCCCATCCCGGTATGAGACCGCCTCTCCCCATATGAGCCCCGGAGGGTACTGAGGTCCACAAATCAACATCTGTTAGTGGTTCCCGGCCCCAGGGACGTCCGACTTGCCTCGACCGGGGCAGGGCCTGGTGGAATTAGCTCCCCTGTGAGATCAGGGCCCTGCGGGACTTACTGCAGTTCCGCAAGGTCTGCGACACTGAGCTCTTCCACCGGCCTTTGGTTGAGGCAGGGGGCGTCCCCCTCATCCTCCCTCCTGCTTCTCTGGCCCCAACATTTCCTGGCCAGTTCCTCAGGCCGATTGTCCATCAGCGGCCTGATTCTGATCAATCCTCTGACAGTTTCTATAATCATACGGTATCTTACGATTTTATGTGTAAATTGTTCTTTTAATATTGTTTTTAATTGTATATTAAATGCTGTACGCCACCCTGAGCCCATTGGGGAGGGCGGTATATAAATCTAATAAAATAAATAAATAATAAATAAGTACTAACCCCGCTTAGCTTCAGAGATCTGACAAGATCAGGCGAGCCTGGACCGTCCAGTTCAGGGCCCACGAAACAGGGATTAAAGTTTATTAGAAACATAATACATGGATACGATAGCAGCCAAGCTGGGCAGTTTTAAAGCTGGCTTAGTGGCAGAGCCTCTGCTTGGCATGCAGAAGGTCACAGGTTCAATCCCCGGCATCTCCAGTTAAAAGGATCAGGTAGGAGGTGATGGGAAAGACCTCCGCCTGAGACCCTGGAGAGCCATGAAGTGGGGCTGTGGCTCAGTGGGAGAGCCTCTGCTTGGCATGCAGAAGGTCCCAGGTTCAATCCCCGGCATCTCCAGTTAAAAGGATCAGGTAGGAGGTGATGCGAGAGACCTCCGCCTGAGACCCTGGAGAGCCATGAAGTGGGGCCGTGGCTCAGTGGAAGAGCCTCTGCTTGGCATGCAGAAGGTCACAGGTTCAATCCCCGGCATCTCCAGTTAAAAGGATCAGGTAGGAGGTGATGGGAAAGACCTCGGCCTGAGACCCTGGAGAGCCATGAAGTGGGGCTGTGGCTCAGTGGCAGAGCCTCTGCTTGGCATGCAGAAAGTCCCAGGTTCAATCCCCGGCATCTCCAGTTAAAAGGATCAGGTAGGAGGTGATGCGAGAGACCTCCACCTGAGACCCTGGAGAGCCATGAAGTGGGGCCGTGGCTCAATGGAAGAGGCTCTGCTTGGCATGCAGAAGGTCACAGGTTCAATCCCCGGCATCTCCAGTTAAAAGGATCAGGTAGGAGGTGATGGGAAAGACCTCGGCCTGAGACCCTGGAGAGCTGCTGCCCATCTAAGTAGCCAGTACTGACCTTGACGGACTGATGATGACCTGATTCTGTGTAAGGCAGCTTCATGTGTGATATGTGCATAATTTTTTTTTTAATGGCATTTGTCCCCAAGACATCAGTTTCCCCACACAAACACCTTTCTCTCGTTCACACACATGTAAGCGATGCAGCTGAATTTTCCAGCCACTGCTTCTATTCAACAGTCCCTCTTTTTGACATGTTTTTTTTCCAGCTGGGTACAGAAACCACATTTATCATTTCTCCTGACCATCCTGACATTTGATAGAAATATTGTTGTTAAAATTATAAATAATGAGGGTGCAAACAGAATGAATAAGGAACGACGACTGTGAACGTGGATGAAACTACCTGAGGATTAGAATCCATGGAAAGCAAAGCCCTTTTCAAACAGCCAGTTTGGTGTAGTGGTCAGGAGCGTGGACTCTAATCTGGGAGAACCGGGTTTGATTCCTCACTCCTCCATGTGCAGCTGCTGGTGTGACCTTGGGTCAGTCACAACTTCTTTCAGAGCTGTTTTCTCAAGGGCAGTCCTCAAAAGACCTCTTTCAGCCCCGCCTACCTCACAGGGTGTCTGTGGTGGGGAGGGGAAGGGAAAGGAGTTTCTAAGTCGCTCTGAGACACCTTTGGGTAGTGAAGGGTGGGGTATAAATCCAATCTCTTCTTCTTCTTCTTCTTCTTTTTCTTCTTCTTCTGTTATGATTTTGGCGCATCTGCCTTGCATACAGGGAGAGTGTGCTACATGTGATATATGTATTTGGCAGTTTGTATAAATCGGGCAGTGTGTATATTTTTCTGCCTTTGGTACCCACAGATCCTCTAAAAGACCTGTTTTTCCAATTGTGCATATCAGGGCTAGAAAATATGCTTGTTGCCCATTTCACAGAAAATAGCAATTGTACATATAGAGAGGATCACACATAGCACACACCCCTGGTACGCAAGATAGGAACACCAAAACCGTGACAACTGAAAAGGGCTAAAAAGAAACAAGCACGGGTATATTTGATACAGTCCAAATATGCCCACACGTGCACACACATGCATTTTGGGGCGCATATTTGAGTTGTACGTCTCTGTCCCTTTAACGCATGACCGTGCTGCTACGTTTAAGAAGAAGAGAAGAGATTGGATTTATACCCCACCCCTCACTACCCAAAGGAGTCTCAAAGTGGCTTACAAATTTCTTCCCCTCCCCACAACAGACACCCTGTGAGGTAGGTGGGGCTGAGAGAGCTCTTTCGAGCACTGATCCTGAGAGAACCGCTAAAAAGAATTTGTAACTGACCCAAGGTCCCCAACCAGGAGTGGGGAATCAAACCTGGTTCTCCCAGATTAGAGTCCGCACTCCTAACCACTACACCAAACTGGCACCAAACACTTTAAGCGTTTGTTTCAAGATGCTCTTTCCTCGCAATGATTTTGTAGTGTTTCAACCATTACCATTAGTCTTCTTACATTGGCATGTGGCTTCAGAACCTCTGTTGAGGCACAGGTATACTAATTACATGCAGGCCCTTTGCCTTCAAGTGGGAAGTACATCCTGATGTGCAACATGGGTGCTCATATGCACATGCGCACATGCGCATATATGGGACCCAAGTGTCATCTGGGCTTGGTGTGAATTTGCAACAGGCCTGGTCTTCCTAACCCCAATCCTTCCTAACCCCAATCTAATTATAAGAACACATTGGGGTAATAAGAAGTTTGCCGTTTGGACCACTGTCCCAGGGCATCCCCGATACTGTTACAGTGTGTGCATTACTACCCCCCCCCATGTTTGACCTTTGTATTTATTGCATGGGTGCACAGGTTTTTTATACAAACAACTGGAAAAGCACACACACGCACACACACACCCCATCTGTTTATTTGTAGACTTGTGTAAATTAAACCTAAATGTTTTCCTAGCTGTATTTTTATATTGGTTGGGCTAGGAGGAGGGATAAAAACAGTACATGAAAATCATTCAATAAATAACCAGGCACATTTTGGAGTGTTTCTTCCTGAAAACTAGTTTTCTTTTCTTTGTATTTTTGTGTGTGTGTCTGTCTGTGTGTACCTGGAAGTCACGGCGACCTCTGGTGACTGACCCCTACTGATAGGGTTGCCAAGTCGTACCTTAAGCCGCAGCGGAGGAGTCCTGGCTCGCTCCGGGAGAGAGCGCGCGCGCCGTGAGCACGTCACCCGGAAGTGATGCGGCCGCGTCGGGCACACCGGGGGGCGGGGCCACGGTCATCCAAGGGGAAAACATAGAGTTTTCCCTCAGATGACTGCCTCTGGGGCGGGGTTTTCCCCGCCCCTCGGGGGGACTTGGCAAGCCTACCTACTGAGGGCCTGGAGGATATTCAGAATAGGGCCTGCCCCTGTCCTCCCAACCAGTGTTCCCTCTAAGCCGAGTTAGTGTGAGCTAGCTCAGTTTTTTAGCCTCTGGCTCACACATTTTTGTCTCAGCCCAGGAAGGATGGCTCCAGAGCAAACCAGTTTATGCAGTAGCCAAATCACTCGCTCACAACTTTACATGCCAGTAGCTCACAAAGTAGAATCTTTGCTCACAAATCTCCACACAACCCAAGTACTACCCAATTAGATGGCCTCCCGTGCGCGGGCATTTGGCAGATTGTCTAACGGCTGCGAAGCTGGGAACGTAAGAAGCTCCCACGAAACCTAGACATGATTAACTCCTCCAGTGACCTTGATAGATACGGGTTACAGCTTTGAAGCAGTGAGGCACATGGGAAGGAATGCAGAGCAATTAGAAACATACACCACACTCATGGCAGCTTTAGCATTGCTCCCAACTTGGTATTCCAAGGAGGTCTCCCATCTAAGCACTAACCACAGTCCACCCTGCTTGGCTTCTGAGATCTGACAAGATCAGGCTTTCCTGGGCTATCCAGGTCAGGGCTGACAAGCTAGTTTTCAGCATGCAGGGGTTATGATGGAATGCTCTTCCATGCAAGATGAATTTCTGCTAGTTTTCAGTGTGCGAGGATTTATTTATTTTTTTAATGGAAAAGAATTCAATCCTGGGGGCTCCGCCTGGAGAATGGTGTTTCCTGTCTCCTGGCCATGCTTTGGAGGACAGACCAGCAGGGGGGAGGTCATGGACGATGATTCCAGCACTTTGTCACCTTCCCAGCTGGGTCTCTCTCTTCTGCTCCTTGCAGATATCGACGAATGCCGGATCTCACCAGACTTGTGTGGCCACGGCTCCTGCATCAACACGCCTGGAAGTTTTGAGTGTGAATGTTTTGAAGGCTATGAGAGTGGATTTATGATGATGAAGAACTGCATGGGTGAGCAGGGGATCATGGGAGACTTTTGGTTTTTTTTAATTTTGGAACAGCTATCTGTTTAATCCAAATATACAAATCCCACTAGTAGAAAACACCGTCAAAGATTGCCAAAATAATATATTAAACAATTATAAAGTTGGTGGTGTCACAACAACAACATTAATGCATACTGTAACTATAATAAGGCATAAGATTCAATATTTCCTCCTTAGAAGATAAGACATAAAGTCCATGTAGTCAGTGTGTAACTTGATAGGAGGAGTCCACATAGTCATAACATTTTCCAAACAGCCTTTGCAAAGACGCCCATTCTAGATACTTGGAAGATGCGTTTCCTTCGACTTCTTCAGTTTGCCGGCTGTGTAAGTGGAACTGTGAAGAGATTGACACAAATGCCTAGCCACAAAAACACATATGAAAACCAGAATTGTTTAAAAAAACACGCCTGAAGAATACACTCACCCTGATTTCAGCAATTTCAACAGACCACAAGGTTCATAGCGTAAGGAGCGAATCATAGGTTCTCGAAGATACAGACGAAGATGCATGCAAATTTAAAGCTCAACAGGGAGAGGAACAGGTGTAGCCAATTTAGATTAGTCCCATTTACAGGGTTCTGTTTTTCTAAAATGAACATTTAAATATATTCTTTTTGTTTACAAAAAGGCTGAAAAATCAATTTCCCTGTTCAAGCCAAAAGGTTCATATGTTTTCAAATCAAAGATAAGGCATGCCTCCCTCTGTAACAGAAGACACTGCACATCCTGCCTCTGGAAAGGCTTATTTTGGTGTACAAAAATCACTCCAAACTTCATGTTGTCCACGTTATGCCCAGTACTAGCATAATGTTCTGCTTACTAGTGGAATTTGTATATTTGGGACTCCTGTGACACTAGTCTTTTCCCCTTGTTGTTTGGATTTACCGTCTGTTTAATCCAGGCTGCCCTAAAATCTCTCATTGCCTACCCTGGAATTCCCATAAAGCAACCTCAATTAAATACCCTAATTAATATGGAGCCTGATCCTCAGGGAAGTTACCTCGTGCAAGCCTCTCTGGAATATTCTTGCACAGACCCCTCCCTCCAGGGCTATTTTTGGGCAGGAACGCACAGGAACGGAGTTCCGGCTGGCTCCCGAGTTGGCCACGCCCAGCAGGAACTCATTAGCATAATAGGCCACACCCAACAGCAGAAACTCATTAGGATTGGCTACATTAGGGGTGTGTGGCCTAACATGCAAAGGAGTTCCTGCTACAAAAAAAGGCCCTGGGTTTTGACGACAAACAAGGTAAACAGAATAACAAGCAAAAGGTGGGTGTGGCTGGATGACCACACTTCTGGTAACATGGGGTGTGGCCTAATATGCCAATGAGCTGTGCTGTCAGGGGTGTGGCCCAATATGCTAATGAGTTCCTGCTGTTGGGTGTGGCCTATTATGCTAATGAGCTCCTGCTGGGCTTTTTCTACAAAAAGAGCCCTGCCTCCCTCCCTTCAGTTTGGCAAAGGCCAGGCAAGAGGGTCAGACCTTTTAGTCATGGCATCCCAAAATACGGCATCCAAACTTTATGTCACAAGGGGGGGGGTCATATGAGTGCCACCAACCCACACCTTCCGTTCTGGAGACTAATAGACCAAACTGATGCTGGGCGACCTCGTTTTATCAGCTCCAGTATATCAGTGGCTGTTTGGAGGGGAGTGGGGAACAGGCAAACATGGTGGCATCGTGTGACAGAAAAGCAAAATTGTGAAGAAATGCCAGAAACAAACGAATTAGATTACTGATAAAATACAACCGGTAAGGGGAATGAATTTGGTCAGAGACAAATTCTCCCCAAACAGGGATTACCACTGGTAGATAGAGTTGATCAGAACTGATTCCCCATGAATGGGAGTAAAGCAGATGTGACACTCTAAGTCCACTCTACCTCACCAGAGGTTCATCTCCCCACCCACTCGTTCCTTGTCTTCCAGATATTGATGAATGCGAGAGAGACCCCTTGCTCTGCCGGGGAGGGGTCTGTGTCAACACCGAGGGCAGTTTTGAGTGTCTTTGTCCCCCAGGACATGAGCTCACTTCTGAGGGGAATGCCTGTGTCGGTAAGTGCCAGTGAATGGATCCAGGCCTCCAAAACCCAGGTGTTTCTTATGAGAGGATAGGCAGGGGTTGCTATACACCTACTGATGGAAGGCTGCGTATGTGGCAGAGCTGTGATCAGAACACCTGACTTAAAAACACACACACACACAGCCATGGGGAGACCCAAGTTATATCAGGTGTGAGAAAATGGGAGAACAGGGTTTAACCTTTTTTGTCCTATGGATATCTCCCATTGAACTCGCCCCCTTGAAGTTGCCATTTTTAGAGAAAATGTCTCTGCAAACACAAAGCAACCTTGTTCACTGTAACACTAGTCATACTTATGCCAAATTCCCCTTTTCCTTACTGTCCTAGAGAAGAACTACTAGGGGAAATGTGGCTTAGCTCCAGTGTTCCCTCTAAGCTGAGTTAGTGTGAGCTAGCTCACAGGTTTTTTTAGCCTCCGGCTCACACATTTTTTCCTTCGCTCAGGAAGGATGGCTCCAGAGCAAACTAATTTATGCAGCAGCCAAATCGCTCACTCACAACGTTAATGCCAGTAGCTCACAAAGGAGAATTTTTGCTCACCAGACTCCACAGCTTAGCGGGAGCATTGCTTACCTCCCGATATATCTTGAGTATTACGGTGATATCCAGGGGAAAACTGGATTTGCTCAGTGAAACTGAGTGAGGAGGAACACATTCGTCCTCATGTCCTCTGCCTTCCACCCCACTCCCCCCCCACTGTGCAGATCTGATTCCCCTCCTTTAATGAGCATTCCAAAAACCCTGAATGGATTCCCACACACAGAGCATTCCGAAAACCCTGAATGGTGTCCCCCACACATAGACCCTTAATTCCCGATAGACAAACACTTGACCTTTGTAGCAAAAACTGACCTAAATGTGGTGCCTTCCATGGAGATAGATCAAGGTGGGTTGCCGTGTTGGTCTGTCTGTAGCCATAAAAAAGAGCAAGAGTCCAGCAGCACCTCAAAGACTAGCAAAATTTGTGGCGGGGGAGGAGCTTTCGTGAGTCACCGCTCTGCAGGAGTGACTGGTTACTCACAAAAGCTGCCTTTCCCTGCCACAAATTTTGTTAGTCTTTTAAGGGGCTGCTGGACTCTTGCTCTTTTCTACTGACTTAAATGTCTTCTGAGATCATCTTTTGTCCATTCCTTCTCTTCAACCTCTCCTCTCCCGCCTCAAGATATCAACGAATGCTCCCTCAGCAGCAATCTGTGCCGTAACGGCCGCTGTGTCAACATCATCGGAACCTACCAGTGTGCATGCGATTCTGGGTTCCAGGCCACACCGGACCGGCAAGGCTGTGTTGGTGAGTTTCCCGACTCCTTGTCTCTCGGAACCAGTATTGGCCCCAGTGTCCAAGATGGCGGACATGCTGACCAGGGGGAGCTGTTCAACTCTCTCCCCTGATCTGAGGACTACTGGGTGCTGTTATGCCCCACTATGTTCTCTTCAACACTACCTCCTTTGACTAGCGATCTCATTCCTTCATTCTCATTCCAGATATCGACGAGTGTACCATCATGAATGGTGGCTGCGATACCCACTGCGCCAACTCAGAGGGTAGCTACGAGTGTAGTTGTAGTGAGGGGTACGCCCTCATGCCTGATAAAAGGTCATGCACAGGTGAGGAACGTATCTACCTGGTCCACCCATTGACGCCATGGTCATGTTTCGTTTGGGACGAACCCCAGAGGATGCTAGATGTGTGGGACAAGCATTTCAGAGGTCTTCTTCACGTTTCTGATTGATGGGCGGCATCATCCCACTCTGTGTGAGGCTTCTTTGTGTGTGTGAGAATTTTTGTGAGTGTGTGTGTGTGCTTGTGTGCCTGGAAGTCATGGTGACTTCTGGTAATTCCCAGTGAGGCTAGGACATCTCAGAGAGGTGGCTTGATATTACCTGCCTCTGCGTCCCGGCCCTGGTATTCCTGGGAGGTCTCCCTTCCAAGTACTTGCCAGGTTCATACCTGCTTAGCTTCCAAGAACTGACAAGATTGGGCTTGCCTGGGCTGTGCAAGTCAGGGCAAACCAGGGAGTTTTTGTGTTCCTCTCTGTTTCGGCAGCCCCTTTCGTCCCCTGGAAGGAGCATCCCCAGGTTCATCGGACCCAGTCGGAGGAATAATTTACTTTTGCTTTATCTATATCCCACCTTTCTATCCTAATACGGACCCAAAGCGGTTAGCATCATTCTCCTCTCCTCCATTTTATCCTCACCACAAGCTCAAGATGTACACTTGTTTTGTGTGTACAAGAAAATATTTTAATATTTGAATTTTTAAATTAAATATTTAATATTTTAAATTTTTGTGAGTTTTAAAAGGTCTGCTATGAACAGAGCTTCTGCCTGAAATGTTAGAAGACCCACTGTCCAAGCTATGCCTAAGCGCACTTCCGGACCTCACTGGCAGCCTTTTTCTTTACTTACTTACTTTACTTATACCCCTGGCCCTTCTCCCCAGTGGGGACCCAAAGCGGCTTCCATCCTTCTCCTCCCCTCCATTTTATCCTCACCACAAGCTCAAGATGTACACTTGTTTTGTGTGTACAAGAAAATATTTTAATATTTGAATTTTTAAATTAAATATTTAATATTTTAATTTTTTTGTGAGTTTTAAAAGGTCTGCTATGAACAGAGCTTCTGCCTGAAATGTTAGAAGACCCACTGTCCAAGCTATGCCTAAGCGCACTTCCGGACCTCACTGGCAGCCTTTTTCTTTACTTACTTACTTTACTTATACCCCTGGCCCTTCTCCCCAGTGGGGACCCAAAGCGGCTTCCATCCTTCTCCTCCCCTCCATTTTATCCTCACAACAACCCCATGCAGTAGGTTAGGCTGAGAGAGTGTGACCGGGCCAAGATCACGCCAACGCTTAAGTGGCAAAGTGGAGATTCGAACCCGGGCTTCCCAGATCCTAGTCTGACACTTTAATCACCACGCCGTGTGGGCTGGGTGGACTGCAGTGAAGAAGGACAAGGGGGTGGAATCCCTCCATGTTCTGCAAGCACAGCTGCACTGAGAACATGGAGGAGGAGGAGAAGGAGAAGGAGGAGGAGGAGGAGGAGGAGAAGGAGGAGAAGGAGAAGGAGAAGGAGAAGGAGAAGGAGAAGGAGAAGGAGAATTGGATTTATATCCCAAGTTTTACTCAGAGTCTCAGGAAGGTTACAATCTCCTTCCCTTCCTCTCCCCACCACAGAACAAATTTTGAGTCCGGTGGCACCTTTGAAACCAACAAAGTTTTATTCGAAGTGTAAGCTTTCACATGCAAAAAAACCACTTATTCAGACAAAACTGGAATGAAATCTCAAAAGCTACTTACAGGGGGAAAGGGGGAGGGGTTTAAGTCATTAGGAGAGGCCACTCAGAGCCCAGGTTGCATCTGCAGAGCTGAAATTGGAATGAGTGTCTGGTAGGATCAATGGCTGGCAGCACATTAGCACGCAAAGGCAGGCGTTAACAAAGAGATGCCCCCCCCCCTGAATGTCCTGGGAGATTGAGATGTTCCCCTACAGGTTTCTCAGTTTTTGTGATTCTTGATGTCGGTATCTGGGGGCATTTGAGTGGCTAGCCGGGCTCCCAAATGTGTGCATATTTGTGAAGTGGGACTAACACCACAAGAAACAACAATCGTTTCTCTTGCTGCTGTCATCCAGATATCGACGAGTGTGAGGATAACCCGGATATCTGCGACGGAGGCCAGTGTACCAACATCCCAGGGGAATATCGGTGCCTCTGCTTTGATGGATTCATGGCTTCCCTGGACATGAAGACATGTATTGGTAAGGGAAAAGGCCAGAGAGCCATGCGGCTACTTAATGTAATGGGTAGAGATTTGTAAAAGTCTGTGGTATGGGTCACCAGATATTTGAGGCAGCAGCAATTCATCTATATTGTCCTCCCTGGATATATTCATCTATATTGGCCTCCCAGATATTTGAGGAGGTGGCAATTCATCCGTATTGGCCTCCCCTGCTCTGCCCTGCTTTATTCCATCATAGCCGATTTTCTCCCCCACCCATTTGCTCTGCAGTGTTCCACCTATGGTAGGGGTGTCAAACATGTGGCCCGGGGGCCGGATGAGGCTCCCAGAGGGCTCCTATCAGGCCCGCAGTGGAACTGCCTGTCTTCTGCTCAGCCCCATAGCTAGGGAATTGTTTGGGAGGGGGCCTCGGGGGGGCCCCCGCCAGCTAATTAAATGAAAGTACGGTGAAGGTGGTAAGTTGGAGCACTTTGGGGGCAGCCCAGGAGGGAGGTGGCCCAGAAGAAACACTAGGGGACCAGGCCCCGTGGGCCCCGTGTTAGATACAGGCCAGCTTCTGCTTCTGCTTCCAGTTCTGCTGCTGCTGCTGCATCATTGTAGGTTTGCAGCTTTACAGATACACACCTGAACAGCACACAAGACTGCAACAGCACAGACATTTTGATGCAATAATTCAGAGCAAGAGGTGTCAGTTATCAGACACTGTTAAATAAACAAAATATTGCAAGAGTGCTAATGTTTTAAGCATGTTTTTATGTTAAGTAAAAAAGCCACCTTTGTGTTTGTGTCCTTTATAAAGTTTATATCTCCGCTACTTGGCATTGCATTTTATGACACACATGGCCCAGCCCAACAAGGTCTCATTTATGTCAGATCCGGCCCTCATAACTGATGAGTTCGACACCCCTGATCTACGGTTACCCACAGTCAGGATCCCTTGGGGCATCTAACTGCGCAGCCGACGCCATCAAATGTTTTAGAATGTTTTAGTGATGTTTGTAAATGGATTCATAAATAATTTTATAGATTTTATTAAGGTTGTGTTATATTTCAGCTATGTTGTGTGTTTGATTGTGTTGTAACCTGTCCTGAGCCTGTTGCGCAAGGGAGGGAGGGCTAGAAATTAAATAAAGAAATAAGTAATCTATTTACTTTTCTTGTTGAGGTTCAAGGCAAATTACAGAATACAGGACAGTGCAGTCAGACAGCATAAAACAACCAAAGAACAAGGCGGCAGAATTAGGATCACAGGATTAGCGAACAATGCAAACAAAACTACCAGAGGAAAGGTATACTATAAACAAGGGGTCCCCAGCCTTTTTGAGCCTGTGGGTACCTTTGGAAGTTGACACAGCATGGTGGGTGCATAGGGTTACCAGGTCTTACCTGCGTCCCGGTGGGGGGCTCCAGCCCAGCTCCCGGGGTCTTCTGGCACGCGTGATGAAATCACCCGGAAGTGACATCATCATGCCGGGCATGTCGTTCAGGAAACACTCTAGCATTTGGGTAAAAACTCTATAGTCACCATAGAGTTATTACCCAAATGCTAAAGCATCCCCCTCACAATGTGCCCGGCTGGCTGGTGGCGGATTGGGGCCCCCAAAAGCAGGTAATCCCCCACCCCCATCAGGGGGATGGCAACCCTATGGGTGCAAACATAAAATGGCTGCCACAGGAGGCGGAGCCAGCCATACAATGGCTTTGGTCACACCATAAGGATCCTTGTGTTGTGGTGGCAGCTGCCACTAAGCCATCTGTGCAGCTAATCAGATCTCGAGTAGCCAATCGGAAGACTTGCTGGGCAAAACCTCCACTTGGCCTCACCCACTTTCTAAAAACACTTGGTAAAAAGGTTTCCCTTGCTCGAAAGCCAGTCGAATACGACTCTAGGGGTGCGGTGCTCATCTCAGTTTCCAAGCTGAAGAGCCAGCGCTGTCCGAATACGTTTCTGTGGTCGTGTGACCGGCATGACTAAACGCCGAGGCACACGGAACGCCGTTACCTTCCCACCGAAGCAGTACCTATTTATCTACTTGCTTTCGAACTGCTAGGTTGGCAGGAGACAGGAGCTCACTCCGTCACATGGTGCTAGGGTCTCGAACTGCTGAACTACAGACCTTCCGGTCTGCAGCTCAGTGCCTTAACCTCTGAGCCACCAGCAAAGGTATTGGTGGGCACCATAGCAGCCAGGGACACCCTGTTGGGGACCCCCTGCTATAAACAATACAGAAAGAATTGTAAGTTATAAGACAATGCAATAAAAGCAAGTATATACCTGCAAGAATCATTCGCTGTGATCCTCTTCCATTATAAGCTGCCCTTTTTATTTGCGAGGGGAAAGTGACGTAGCAGGGATGATATTTAAGTGTCAGTGTACAAAATCGCAGATAGAGGAGTGTATTTCCCAGGTGTCCAGCATTACGAAAGACATGCACAGAGAGAGCGTTGAAACAGAAGGGTTTTGAGATGATGAACCCGTGGGAACACTCACGAGTGGTATTCGGGGGACAAGGGGTGTCACTGGCAGCCCCGGATTTGGGCGAGGGTTCTTCTGAATGCACATGTCTTTTCCATGCAGACGTGAATGAGTGTGACTTGAACCCCAACATCTGTTTGCACGGGGACTGCGAAAACACCAAAGGGTCTTTCATCTGCCACTGCCAGCTTGGTTACTTCGTCAAGAAGGGGACAACCGGCTGTACAGGTGGGTAAGATCTGGGGTGGGATGCGGGAATCGGGGTTCTCTCACCTGGATATGGAGGCCCGAGACTTCCACTGTTATTGCCCACACCCAGCAATCGGTGTCCACAGCCTCTGAACATGGAGGTCCCGTACAGAGCCAGAGGGTGCTAGAAGCCTCCGGCTGGTGATGAGAGCTGTTCTGTAGGGCACACCAAGAAAGGGGGCAATCTAACCTTTGGGGTGAGAATAAGATAACTGAGCAGGAGATGCAAAAGATCTCTATAATACTGTGAGCAGACTGGTGGGAGGAGAGAGCCAGAATGTCCAAAGGGCTCTGCTGGAACAGGCCAAAGGTCCATCTAAAGAACAGTATTCTGTTACCAGCATTGGCTAGCCAGATGCTTCTGGGCAGACCTTGAGCTGCACTGAAAGGCAACAACCATCCCCTGTTTCTTCCCCAGTTTTTGTTGTGTGTGTCCCCTTCGGTCACACCATGAAGATCCTTGTGTTGTTGTTGCAGCTGCTGCTAAGCAACATTTTTCTGTGCAGCCAATCAAATCTCTAATAGCCAATCGGAAGCGTTGCTGGGCAAAACCTCCACCTGGTATATTGCTGCTGCGCACGGAGATTCCATTTAAGGTGTTGGGCCTAATAGCTAGTAGTAGGCGTCCTCCACCACCAAAGCGTTGCATGATTCCCCTGCTGAGGCCATCTAATCCAATAGCCTTCACTGCCTCCTGTGGCAGGGAATTCCATAGGCTAACTCAGTGTTGTTTATACCAACCTTCATGGGGCTTGAGTCCATTCTATGGAACTGGCTGGTGGGAGGTTCAGCTAAGGAAGCATTTTTTAATATGTGTGTGCATGTGCGCACGCAAAGTGCCATCAAGTCACAGCCAAATTATGACAACCCTGTAGGGTTTTCAAGGCAAGAGACTCACCAAGTGGGTTTGCCATTGCCTGCCTCTGCATAGAGACCCTGGACTTCCTTGGTGGTCTCCCATCCAAATACTTACCAGGGCCAACCCTGCTTAGCATGTTTCCCCGCATGTTCCCCCAAGGGCACTACAGTCGGGGACCCAAAATCTCCTGGATATTCCAGGCCCCAGGAACATCAAACTCGCTGCGGCCAGGGCGTTTTCGGTGGTGGCTCCTACCTGGTGGAACGAGCTCCCAGAAGAGATCCGGGCCCTGCGGGACCTTGGGCAGTTCCGCAGGGCCTGTAAAATGGAGCTCTTCCGCCAGGCCTTTGAGTAGGAGCCGCCGCCACCATTATTCCACCAACGCTTTTCCCATCACCGCACCCTTACCACCGCTGGCGCGGGTACCATCGGGGGTGCGAGACATACCTGGCGGATGATAGGGTTGTGGGGACATGTGGTTGTTGTATTGTTATAACAGCTGCAGAACACCATCTTGATTTTATGAATTGGAGTGAGTAGTGGAGCACCGATATTTTATTAATTGTATTATGTTGTATATTGTATTGTACTTATTGTTTTTATTAGGCATTTATGCCCTTGTTAGCTGCCCTGAGCCTTCGGGGCGGGTGGGCTACAAATCTAAAGAATAAATAAATAAATAAATAAATATAAATAGCTTCCGAGATCTGACGAAATCGGTCTAGCCTGGGCCATCCAGGTGAGGGAAACAGTGCCCAGTTAATTTTTTGATATAGTACCCATTTAACTGATGGCGCTCATGCGCCCTTTGCCCAAAACTCACCCTCCCCTCTCCTTTCCAGATATCGATGAGTGCGAGATCGGGGCACACAACTGTGACATGCACGCTTCCTGTATCAACATCCCCGGGAGTTTCCGGTGCAAGTGTCGGACCGGATGGCTGGGCGAAGGCCTCAAGTGCAACGGTGAGTGGGCAGAGCCAGAGAAAAGGCCAAGACGGCTAGTGGTTCGGTTTATTGGTTCGCGTAGGCACTTTCACACGCGCTGAATAATGTAGTTTCAGTCTACTTCCAGTGTACTTTAGGGACCGTAAGCAATTGGATTTTGCCATTCTTGCCATAAAATCCAGTTGCAGAGTGCACTGGAAGTGGAGTGAAAGCACATGATTTGGCATGCATGAAAGTGCTGATATGCAAACTCAGCTTTTCTCCCCAGTGGGGATTCCAAGTGGCTTGCAATTTCATTCCTCCACATTTAATCCTGACAACAATCACCTTGTGAGGTAGGTTAGGTTGAAAGAGAGGGACTGGGCCCAGGTCACCCAGCAAGCTTCCATGGCAGAGCAGGAATTCGAACCAGGGTCTTCAAGATCCACTCTAACCACTACAGCACACTACACTACACTAGAAGCAACGGGGGGGTGGAGCTCATGGTTAGCAGGTTGTGCAGTGCCTTCAGAGGCATTTTTATGGGGTTGTTTTGAAGGGGGTGATCTGAGATGAAGCTGTGCCCCAGCGCTGATTTGAAGTGTCAGGTTCCAGTCTTGAAACGTGTGAAAGAAGGGAAAGCAACAATGCCTCTGAGCACATGCAAAGTGCTACACTTCCTTCATTAAGCTCCTATATATCCTTTCCATCTCCAAAACAGATTTCAGGGATTAAATTTAAAAGTCTAGTTCTCACTGAGGCTGGTTTAAAAAAATAATAAATCTAGTAGAAATCTAGTATATAAAAGAAGATGCTAAGCTAAAACAGTTTTCAATGATGTGCTAGATTTCTGTAAACAGGGATTATTAATCTTCCCCCATATAAAATACTTCTTGTACGTAAAAGATAGAATGTCAACAGAAAGGCTAAGCTATGGGCTTTTGTGCATTCTCATTTTCAGCATGTGTTTTGCTCCCTCTAGTGGACGATTTGATATTATACTGGGTTATGTCCAGCAGATCTCCTTGCAGAGATTTAAACTGCAGGTTTTTATGCTGGACATAAATGGGTGTAATATTGAATTGAACACTAGAGGGAGCAAAAGACATTTGGAACACAGAAAAAAGCCCCTGAATAAACAGGAATTTACGAGCAAGGAAAATGAGAACGATGAAAAGCCCTGTGACTTTATTCACTGCCATGCTAGTTCTCCATTTGCAGGGAGTACAGTTCTTCTCCATGCACAAATATTTCCCGAACATAGAAAGTTAGGCTGTTACTTAGCCTGCTCCCTGATCCTCTGGTTTCTAAGTGCAAGGATTTCGTTTTTGTGTTGAAATTGCCTCCACACAGAAAAGCAGAGCGTCAGGGAGAAGGCTAGGTTGGAGTCTTCTTCTTTCTACATGCAGGGATGCCTCCTCCGAGTGTGTGAATTTGCTGCATAAGGGTGTAATCTGGGTGCCTGTGTTTGAGTCTACTTGACTCTCTCTCTCCCCCTCCCTCCCTCCCTCCCTCCCTCCCTGGGGCAAGAGGGATAACCATATACACTGCCCAGAGCTCCTTTGAGAAAGGGTGGAATAAAAACCCCCCCCCCCCCCAGACCTGGACGAGTGTGCCACGGAAGCACATAGCTGCAACTTGAATGCCAATTGCCTGAACACTCCAGGATCATACCGCTGTGCCTGCCGGGAAGGTTTCAACGGAGATGGGTTCTCCTGCTCAGGTACATTTGCTTTTTTCCCCCCCATTTGGACCCCAAGTTGGGGTGAAGGCACAGGATTTGCTTAGAAGGATAAAAAGGATAACCCTTAGCTGATTCTAAGCAGAGGAGGGAAGCAATGGTCAGGGCCAGGGTCAGTGGGATGTTTGCAAAATTCACTGGACACCTGCCCCTGGAGAACTGCTGGCTGGAGGAGACCACAGACAGGGCCGGCCCCAGTTTATTTTGCACCCTAGGCGAGGATCCCTTCTGATGCCGCCGCCCCCCCCCCCGGTGTGCCCACCATTTTTCAAAAATAAATGCATTTTAGGAAGAATGAAAAACACAAATAATCAAGAAACTCCCAGAGTAGTTTGGTGCCCCTAAGGACCAGCCCACTCTAGGCGATCACCTAGTTCGCCTAGTGAGTAAGCCAGCCCTGACCACAGATGGGAGATTCACCCAGCAGCCTATAATCCTCCTGGCCTGGGAAACCAGGCCATGCAGGAGTGCCACTCTGATACCACCGTCAAGTCTAGAAGCCTCTCAGGAATACTCACTTCCTCAATCTGGGCACATTGGCCTGGGAGGAGGCTATTGGGTCCCCTTTTGTGCACCAGACTTGCCTGCTGTCTCCAATCTGCCTCCCCCCCCCGGTACTCCCCCCACCCTCAGCCTGAGCCCCTGGCTTATAGAAGAGGCAGGGGCCAGGGTGAGACTTGTGGCTCACCAGCTCTGTTGGGTGGTTCACCACAGGGGAATAACCGTCTGCCTAGCAGGTCATCATTCCTGGCTGGTGAGCAGTCTTCTCACGGTGGAGGTGGGTAGACACTCTTGGGCTCTAAATGAAGCTGCTCACGTTGGTGCGAGTGTCCCAGTCAAATGCCCCGAAAGGTTGACTGAGTGTCTTGGGAATGATAGGCTGTTTCCGAAGGTTGTGCGTGGACACATGCATAATGAGAGAGAAGAAGAAGAAGAAGAGATTGGATTTATACCCCACGGCCCTTCACTACCCAAAGGTGTCTCAGAGTGGCTCACAGACTCCTTCCCCTCCCCCTCCCCACAACAGGCACCCTGTGAGGTGGGTGGGCCTGAGAGAGCTCTTGACAGAAACGGCTCTTTTTTTTCAAGAACAGCTGTGCCAGAACTAAGGCTTGCCCAAGGTCATCCAGCAGGTGCAAGTGGAGGAGTGGGGGAATCAAACCCGGGTCTCCCAGATTAGAGTCCGCGCACTTAACCACGACACCAGACTGGCTCTCGCTGGAGGTGCCTGCCCCCCACCTGCCTGCCCGTGCCGTCCTACCATAGAATCATAGAGTTGGAAGCAGGCCCGTAGCTAACATGGGGCCCATGGGGCCCGCCCCCCTGCTGTTTTTGCGGGCCCCTCCCTCAATACTCAGGGGCCCCCCGCTCCAGCCCATTAACCCGCTGATCGATTGCCTCATGAATATGAGCCGGCATCTCCCTGTTTGAGCTCATCGGCAATCAGCTGAGTCTCTTTAGGACCCAACAGCAACTGGTGGTTGACCGAGTCACACACACATTGGTCGGATTGCAGCAGTTCACTCCTCCTGTTGCATTTTCTGCCAGGTTTCAAATCCTCGGCTCAGGGAAGGCGTGAGGGAGGAAGCTTGATCCCCGCTCTCCTTTTTAAAAAAAAAAAAAAAAACAGCCGCTTTGCTAGCCCGCCGCGGGAGATGAAGTCGCGAGGAAGGAAGCTTGATCCCCGCTCTCCTTTTTAAAAAAAAAAAAAAACACGGCCGCTTTGCTAGACCTCCGAGGAGCCTTAGTGTCTATAAACACTAGGGTTCTGGCTCGCCTCGGAGGAAGGCTCTAGTGGGGGCTGTGTGGGTACGCACCAAGCAGGCCCCCCTTCCCCAGGAGCCTTTGATGTAATTAGATGGTGGCCACCCCAAGGCCCCCTCCCCCCCAAAAACCTAGCTACAGGGCTGGTTGGAAGGGACCTCCCCCCCCCAAACTCCCAGTGACCGCTGTTCCACACCCCGAAGATGGCAAAAACCTCCAGTCCTTGCCCCTCCCCAAACCACAAACCTTAACCTTTGCAAAGGGTAACTTGCTACGGAGAATGTTGTTCCCCATTCCAGGGCCTTCCTTTCCTGTAAAATTACTCTTCTCAGTTTATCCCAACATGACTTTTGACCACGGTGAATAGAAATTGTCACTTATTTATTTTTTGCAGCTTCCTAATTTCAGTCCAATAAATTCTGAGCATGTATCGACAGAGGCAACCGGCCTGCTGTCCGCTTGATGACGAACACTGTAACCTATGCCGGTGTAAACACATTCGCAATGCTGCTTGCTTTAAGTAGCAAAGAAATGGGCAATTCGAGGGTTCAAGATGCTCGGCTGGAGGGGAAAGGAGCATAGCGAGCAGCATAAGATCAATTTATGAGCATGTTATACTGCAGCATCATCGCAAGTCGTTAAGTTGCTGGGTGTTGCGATAATCTGATTTGGTGCACAAATTGGTCCAGTTTACAATGCCCGATGTATTGCACATTGAGGGGTTTTTTCCCCCTCCTCCCTGAGGATCTTCTGTGGCTTGGAATGTAAAATGAGATTCTGCAGATGCTTTCAGGCCAGCCAGGCGGTTTTTCAGGTGCTTATTGGGCGAGGAAGAACTTCTTGTTGAACAATTCGGCAGATTAGACTGAAAATATTTCTGTGTTTCTCTTCTCTTCTCTTCTCTTCTCTTCTCTTCTCTTCTCTCTGCTCTCCTCTCCTCTCCTCTCCTCTCCTCTCTTCTCTCTCTCTCTGTCCAAATCCTGGGCAATAGCCACAGCTCAGGCAGAGAAGTTTTAAAAAAGTAATCTGAGAATGTGCAGCGAATCTATGCACCACCACGACAGCTTCGTTCATCTGAGCAAGTCCAGCAGCTGCCAACCTGCAAATGGGCAAAACCAACAACTGCCCGTACACGTGGCCTTCTCCGTTGTGGCCCCCGCCTCGTGGTCTGGCCTGCCTGTGGGGGTCAGAAAGGCTCCCCCTCTCCTGGCTGTGCACAAACCTTGCAAAATTCAAGAGGGCTTTTCTACACAGGCAACAGGGCTGCAGTGTCCAAAATGATTCACAAAGTGACTTGGATAAATTTTTAAGGACTGTGCTTAGCTTGTTGAAACTATGATTTTTGCTTCATTTAATGTGTCAGGTGTATACGTCTGCTTTGTTTCAGTTCTGTAAGACTTCTGATTGATTCTGAAAGCCTAATCCTGTTGTATTGTCTACTGAAATGCCCTATGCTGCTGATTATATTAGAATCATAGAGTTGGAAGGGACCTCCAGGGTCATCTAGTCCAACCTCCTGCACAATGCAGGAAATTCACAAGTACACACCCCCCCACACACACCCCCAGTGACCCCTGCTCCATGCCCAGAAGATAGCAAAAAACCTCCCTCCATGATCCCCGGGCAAACTGGCCTGGAGAAAAATTGCTTCCTGACCCCAAAGTGGTGACCAACATTTCCCTGGGTGTGTAAGAAAGGGCCACGAGAACCAGGGCTATTTTGGGGCAGGAATTTTTTGGACAGGAATGCACAGGAAGGGAGTTCCGGCTGGCTCCTGAATTTGCCACGCCCAGCAGGAACTCATTAGCATAATAAAACACACCCAACAGCAGAAACTCATTAGGATTGGCTACATTAGGGGCCTAGCATACAAAGGAGTTCCTGCTACAAAAAAAGCCCTGGGTTTTGACCACAAACAAGGTAAACAGAATAAAAAGCAAAAGGTGGGTGTGGCTGGATGACCACACTTCTGGTAGCATGGGGGTGTGGCCTAATATGATAATGAGCTGTGTTGTCGGGGTGTGGCATAATATGCTAATGAGTTTCTGCTGTTGGGTGTGGCCTATTATGTTAATGAGTTCCTGCTGGGCTTTTTCTACAAAAAAAGCCCTGACGAGAACTAAGCACTGAGGCAACCTGTCCTGCCTTCCCTTCTTGTGATCTGCCTGAGTCCACAGAATCCGCATTGCTGTCCGATGGCCACCTAGCCTCTGTTTGAAAATATTGACTTACCCTTGAGTCCGAGTGAGGAACGCAGACTATAAATAATGTAAATAAACAAACACATGAATATCACAAGCTGAGATGCAAATCTCAGGGGGAAAAGCAAGCTATTCTTTTCCTGCGTGTTCTTGGAAAAACCCATAGATATTGAGCTAATTCTGAACTAAGCCAATCACGGGCAAGAGCTTTTCAGCCAATGACAGGACCTGATCTTTCCTCTTCTTGTGCACCTCGACAGATGTGGACGAATGCGCAGACAACATCAACCTCTGCGAAAATGGGCAGTGTCTCAATGCCCCTGGCGGCTACCGTTGCGAGTGCGAAATGGGCTTCAATCCCACAGAGGACAGCAAGGCCTGCCAAGGTAAGGGGGAGTCGCCCCATCCTGAAGCTCTCGGAAAAGATGTGACCCGCAACTCAGCTCTCCGAAGCTCCTGTTGGGTCATTTGAGGGAGCACAAGACCTTTGGGTGTCAGAGGATGATGGGATTTTAGGAGCAAACGTTACGGGCAGGATAGGAGAGCGAAGCAATTAAGGGAGGAGACCGGGGAGGACTGTGAGGGCCTGGTCTGCCCCATGTCCATATTTTCTCGTGAACTTTGCCTCGGGGAGCGAGGGGGAAGGTCATGTTAAAATGATGCCAATGTAAGTCCCTAGCACTGCTAGATAACTCCTTCTCCAGGATCTCTCAATTAAATCTCTGAGCAGGGAAGGGTTTTCAAGGCAAGAGACTTACAGAGTTGGTTGGCCATTGCCTGCCTTTACACAGTGACCCTGTAATTCCTTGGAAGTCGCCCATCCAAATACTCACCAGGGCCAACCCTGCTTAGCTTCCGAGATCTGACGAAATCGGTCTAGCCTGGGCCATCTGGGTCAGGGAAATAGTGCCCAGTTAATTTTTTGATATAGTACCCAGTTAATTTATGATGCTCATGTGCCTTTTGCCCAGAACTCACCCTCCCCTCTCCCTTCCAGATATTGATGAGTGTGAGATCGAGGTGCACAACTGTGACATGCAAGCTTCCTGCATGCGTGCATGTTAATGTTTGTGCATGAATGCTAAGGGGCTGAGCAGTGCTCAACCCTGTCATATCATGGCTGGCAACCAGTAGGAGGATGGGTATACATGCAGTAATGGTGTCACAAGACATTGTTTCTGGCTGGAACCAGAAGTGATGTCACCACATTGTGCAATGCTCTAGGAATTTCCCACATCTCTATGGTAAAAGCCGTAGAGACCAGAGGGGATTCCTAGAGCATCATGCAGTGTCACTTTTGGGTTTTTTTCTGGCCATTTGCATAGTTGTTCATGTGACACTGTTTCCCCTTGCATTTCCACTCCCTACTGAGCACTGTGTTACCAGGGCTCTTTTTGTAGCAGGAACTCCTTTGCATATTAGGCGACACACCCCTCATGTAGCCAATCCTCCAAGAGCTTGCAGAGCTCTTCTTACAGGGGCGACTGTAAACTCTTGGAGGGTTGGCTACGTTAGGGGTGTGTTGTGGGTAGGGTTGTCAGGTCCAATTGTCGCACCAGAGAGGCGATTGGGGCGCATTCCAGGATTGGTTGAGGATGCCGTGCAATGTGGATATGTCACCTGGAAGGGATGTAGACATGCCGGTAACATTGAGGGCATTGCTTTGGTTTTGGGGCAAAATGTTATGGTAAAATCACCCTCAAACAATAGAGTTTTGCCCAAAACCCAGAGTGTCACCCCTGAACATCACCAACATTCCTGTGTCACTTCTGGGTGACGCCAGAGTGTCGCAAATAATGTCGCTGTTTGGGGGGTCCAATTTCCTCCCCCTGGCCAGCTGGATGCTGGTGGGCAGGAGCCCGTGAAAGCGGGGGATCCTTTGCCCCCACCTGGGGAATGGTAACCCTAGTTGTGAGGTATTAATTGCCGAGACCGTAACCTGTGTAACCTTAAACAAGAAAATAAATGTATCAAATTAACAGAAAGAGAATCAAGTTAAGTCAGGTGAATAAAAACAGAGGCGCTACAGAAAGGACATAAATGCATATGTGAAGTACAAACACAGGGGTGTCAAACTTGTCGCTTGGGGCCGGATCAGGCCCCCGGAGGGCTTCTATCAGACCTGCAGTGGAACTGGCTGTCTTCTGCTTCTTCTTCCAGTTCTGTTGCTGCTGCGTCATCGTAGGTTTGCAGCTTGCAGATACACACTTGAACAGCACACACAAGATTGCAACAGCACAGACAGTTTGATGCAATAATTCAGAGCAAGAGGTGTCAGTTATCAGACACTGATAAATAAACAAAATATTGCAAGAGTGCTGATGTTTTAAGCATGTTTTTATTTTAACTAAAAAACAACCCCTTTCTGTTTGTGTCCTTTATAAAGTCTATATCTCCACTACTGGGCATTACATTTTATGACACACATGGCCTGGTCTCATTTATGTCAGATCCGGCCCTTATAACAAATGAGTTCGACACTCCTGGCTTAAACCCTTTCCCTAACAAACTACCTGCTACTAAGGGAGGAAAGAGGAGACTCAAAGACATACAAGCCTGCTTCCTGAAGACCGCTGGGCAGCTCTGGAGAGGCGCAGGAGAACAGGGTGGAGAAGGGTGGAAGGAATGAGAAATGAACCACACAGTTGGGGTGACAGAGTGGGATCCAAAGCCTGCTACAAATTGGATGACCTGAGAGATGCCTTTTTATACATTTTTGCTAAGATGGAGGAAGGGGAAAGGTGTTGGCATTGGAATGTGGGAGGAATGAGAAGTCCATCTCTCCAGAGATGAGCTAATTTGAAAAGAGTATCTTTGGGTGCACTGTGGAAGTGCATTTTTTCTTCTTTTGCATTACAAGTAAGAGTATCAAGGAGAAGTGTTCCTTTAGGGGGATTGAGAGTTCTAGATAGGCTAGTAGATGGTCGAGTCCTTTACATGATGGAGCAGAGGTAAGAAGCACTTAAGACCAGGAGGGAATGGCTGGGGCTGGCCCGTTGCTCATTGTCTTGATTATTTGGATCATTATTCAGGCCAGATTATCAGGGAGGAAACCCCACACGTCCTGGAGGAAAAGGCCCTTCGGTTGACTCCCACCAGATATGGCTTTCATATGACTAATGGAGGAGTCGCTTCACGTTCCTTGCACGCCATCAGTGTGACTCACCATCATTTTGATGTCAGTTTGATCCAGACTCCATTTTTCATTTGTAAACCCACACTAAGATGTACAAGTATAAGCTTTCCTTGCTCGAAAGCCAGTCGAATCTGACTCTAGGGTTGCGGTGCTCATCTCCGTTTAACATAAGAACATAGGAGAAGCCAATGTTGGATCAGGCCAAAGGCCCACCCAGTCCAACACTCTGTCACACAGTGGCCAAAAATACCAGGTGCCATCAGGAGGTCCAGCAGTGGGGCCAGGACACTAGGAGCCCTCCCACTGTTGGCCCCCCCAAGCACCAAGAAGACAGAGCATCACTTGCCCCAGAGCCCCTATCTATACCTTGTGGCTAATAGCCACTGATGGACCTCTGCTCCATATGCCTATCTAATTCCCTTTTGAAGCCATCCATGCTTATAGCCGCCACCACTTCCTGTGGCAGTGAATTCCATGTGTAAGTGAATTCCGTTTCCAAGCCAAAGAGCCAGCGCTGTGCAAAGACATTTCCGTGGTCGTGGCCGGCATGACTAGATGCCGAGGTGCACGGAACGCTGTTATCTTCCCACTGAAGTGGTACCTATTTATCTACTTGCAGTTTCTTGCTTTCGAACTGCTAGGTCGGCAGGAGCTGGGGCCAGAGACGGGAGCTCACTCCGTCATGCAGTACTCGGGTCTCGATCTGCTGAACTACCGACCTTCCGGTCTGCAGTTCAGTGTCTTAACCACTTGAGCCACCACAGCCCCTGTACAAGTATACAGTGATACAAAATGGAGAGTCTCCTGTGAGGGGGAGTCCCATGGCATCAACTGAAAGGAGAGACGGGGACTGCCGGCAGGGATCCCCACTGGAAGTGGACAAATGGCCACCTTCTTGGGGGGGGGGATAGTGACATCAAGGCACACCTGACTTCTGGCAATCCCGAGGGGTGTTCAAGGCAAGAGGTGTTCAAAGGTGATTTGCCATTTGGCCTGCCTCTGCATCACAACCCTGGTATTCCTTGGAGGTCTCCCATCCAAATACCAGCCAGGTTAGATTCTGAAAATCTAACAATCATTTAAGGAAACAGATGAGTAAATATGAATCACGTGTGACTTAACATCACACAAGGCTCCAAATGTTTCTTAAACATTCAATAGTATTCAGTACATGAAATACATGAAATACAATAGATAGGCTGGAGGTTTGAAGCTGATTGCAACGTACTTTATAAAGTTTCAAGAAATGGATGTTTTTGCTTTGCTTTGTGGACATTTGAAAGTCATTTTTTTTGGTCCATTTAAATTGTGAAATTTTCTTTTGGGAGTTTCAAAGACTAAATGTTAGCAGGGCTTTTTTTTGTAGAAAAAGCCCAGCAGGAACCCATTAGCATAATAGGCCACACCCAAGAGCATAAACTCATTAGCGTATTAGGCCACACCCCTGACAGCACAGCTCATTAGCATATTAGGCCACACCCCCATGTTACCAGAAGTGTGCTCATCCAGCCACACCCACCTTTTGCTTCTTATTCTGTTGACCTTGTTTGTTATCAAAACCCAGGGCTTTTTTTGTAGCAGGAACTCCTTTGCATGTTAGGCCGCCCACCCCTTAATGTAGCCAATCCTAATGAGTTTCTGCTGTTGGGTGTGGCCTATTATTCTAATGAGTTCCTGCTGGGCGTGGCCAACTCAGGAGCCAGCCGGAACTGCCCAAAAATAGCCCCGAGTGTTAGATATTGCTTCAAATCTCCAGCCTATTGTATTTCTTGTATTTCATATATTGAATACTGTTGAATGTTTAAGAAATATTTGGAGCCTTATGTGATGTTAAGTCACAGATTCTGAGATCTTGCAATGGTCAGGACAATGGCAACCCTACTAGCAAGATGTATTCTGAGCTGCTGATTAGGTTCTGCAGGGCAATTTTGAAAAGTCTAACGCCAAAGAAGAGACAGTTCCTCCGCTTCTAAATCTGTGGCACAGGCCTAATAGCAACCGGGGGCTGCTCAGGTAAGGTTCCTCGACCTGGAGAACTGGAATGTTCCGACGGCGCCCCTGCTTTCACGTCAGAAGCCCCGCTGCGGGCAGACGTACCTCCTCTGAAGCCGGCTTTCTTGCAGATATCGACGAGTGCACCTTCCAGAACATCTGCGTGTTCGGCACCTGCCAGAACCTGCCGGGCATGTTCCGTTGTGCCTGTGATGATGGGTACGAGCTGGACAGGAGTGGAGGCAACTGTACAGGTGAGTGAGGGCCACAGAGTGGACGGGATATCTGTGTGCAGGCAGGAGGCGTCGTGTTTCGCAGGTGAGCAAGCTGGTTCACTGGTGTCCCCGGCCAGGCAGCTACTAGGCTTGCCAAGTCCCCCCGGGGGGCGGGGAAACCCCCGCTCCAGAGGCCCATTCCCCACCGGCGGCGGATCGGGCCCCGGGGGGAGCCCCACCCCAACGTGCGCGTCACCCGGAAGTGCCGTGACGACGCCGGGCACGCTGGGGGCGGGGCCACGGTCCCCCTGCTGCGGCGCGACACCGGACTTGGCAACTCTAGCAGCTACAGAGATGGGCCATGTGTGTGTGTGGAGGGTCATCAGGCCTATTGACTGAAAGTTACACCCCCCAAAAAAAAATTAAGAGGGAAGAGAGGCTTAGCACTGGCCAGGGCGTTTTTGGCTCTGGCCTCGGCCTGGTGCGATGCACTCCCATCTGAGAGAAGGACCCTGCGGGACTTGTTACAGTTCCACAGGGCCCGTAAAACTGAGCTGTTCCACCAGACCATTGGTTGAGGTGACGGACGTTCAACCATCTTGGCCTCCCCTGCCCATAACGTCCGCCTCAGCTCCCTCTGATGCTGTTTAGCTCCGAGAGTGTCGACCGGGCGCGGTAGTAAAATAGAGTGCTATTAATTATCACCTGACTAACATCCCATAGGATGTTCTGCCTCAAGCTGTTTGGAGCTGTTTGCCTGGAGCTGTTTGTTTCAGTTGCCGTCGTGTTCTGATCGTTTTGGATTTGTTTTTTTTAAGTTTATGTTTTAATGTCATTATGTTTCTCATATGTTGTATCTGCCCTGAGCCCACTTTGTGGGGTAGGGTGGGATATAAGCCTAATAAAATATTTTTTTTTAAAGCCTATTGAAAACCACATGCAGTTGTTGAATATTTCAATTCCGGTTTGGATATTGATCTGCTGGGACTGCTTGCTGGTTAATTTGCTGTGATTCATAGTACTACTACTTTTCTGGGCAAGCAGGAAGTATTCTCGGGGTGGGGGGTGGGGACTGCTGCCCTTTGCTACCTCCCTGCTGAGCCCTGGTCTTGCCCACAACAGTCCATGCCGGCGCTGTGTTGCTCCAAACCAAGATTCTAGTCCTGAATGCTGAACGCCCACCTTGCTCCTCCATGGCCCCCTCTCTCCCCAGGTCCCTTGAGATCCCTTCTCCCCAGCCTGGTGTCGTGGTTAAGTGCGCGGACTCTAATCTGGGAGAACCGGGTTTGATTCCCCCACTCCTATACTCGCAGCTGCTGGATGACCTTGGGCAAGCCGTAGTTCTGTCAGAGCTGTCCTTAAAAGGACAGTTCTTGAGAGAACTCTCTCAGCCCCACCTACCTCATAGGGTGTCTGTTGTGGGGAGGGGAGGGGAAAGGAATTTGTCAGCCGCTCTGAGACTCCAAGTGAAGGGTGGAGTCTAAATCCAATCTCCTCCTCATCCTCCTTAAGAGCCAGTTTGGTGTAGTGGCTTAAGTGCGCGGACTCTAATCTGGGAGAACCAGGTTTGATTCCCCGCTCCTCCACTTGCACCTGGCTGGATGACCTTGGGCAAGCCATAGTTCTGATAAGAGCTGTCCTTGCAAAACAGCAGCTTCTGTCAAGAGCTCTCTCAGCCCCACCTCCCTCACAGGGTGTCTGTTGTGGGGAGGGGAAGGGAAGGGAAAGGAGTTTGTAAGCTGCTCCGAGACTCCTTTGGGTAGTGAAGGGCGGGGTAGAAATCCAATCTCTTCCTCTCCTTCTTCTTCTTCCTGCCACTGCTTTCTGGCCGTCTGCATCACTAGACCTCCTCTTCCTCCAGCCTTCCTTACATCATACTTCTCTGCTCTGCCACTGTCTCCCTCCCTCGTCCTTTCCCCTCTTTCTTTATTCCTCGGTTCACCAACAGCAACACACTGCCCACATGTAATCCATCTAAAACAGATGGCATACTCTCAAGGCAGGGATTGTCTCTCGCGTTTCCATGTCATATATGTCAGCGACAGTTGGTATTCTATCTGTATTGTTACTGGATTTTTTTCCCATTTTGGGATTGAAGCTTGTCCCGTGTTTTTATTCAGATTTTATGCGCCACATTTGTCCTCAAAGGGGTCTCATAGCAGCTTCCGTTGTTCTCCCCTCCACCATTTTATTCTCACGACCACCCTGTTTGGTAGGTTAGCTTGAGAGTGTGTGACTGGCCAAAGCTCACCCAGCAAGCATCCATGGCAGCATGGGGATTCAAACATGGGTGTCCCCCAGCAGGAGGGTTGGTGGGGGTAGCATCCTTGTCCCCAGCTCACCGTCTACCCAGCGGTTCGAAAGCTTCGGCGAGTAGATAAAATGGGTACCACTCCTTAGAGAGAGTGGGCACACTGAACCCCCCCCCCTCGTGGGGTGGAGTGGTGTTAGCCGGTGAACGGAAGTCCAGCTCACATGATGGAAAGCCTAGAGAGATCTTCTCGACGTGAAGAAAAGGCTGTAATGGGCCGTCCCATTGAAAGATTATTGTTGTTGTTGTTGTTGTTGTTGTATAAAAATTAAAAGAATGGTAGAATCATAGAGTGGGAAGGGACTTCCAGGGTCATCTGGTCCAACCCCCTGCACAGTGCAGGAAATCCACAAGTACCTACCCCTGTTCCATGCCCCTGTGACCCCTGTTCCATGCCCAGAAGATGACAAAAAACCTCCTGGGTCCCTGGCCAAACTGGCTTGTCTATTTACAAAAAGTTCTGACCATAGAGTTTCTGGTGATTCCTAGAGTGACCCTTGTCACTTCCAGCCTTATTTTCCTTTTTTGATTTTTCTCCCCACTACACCCACTTGGCCCCAGTTTCTGCCCACTGATCCACGTGTGCATCAGTGGCAAGGGTCACAGTAACCTGGAGGTCTCCCACTGTGAGTGCATGAATGAGATCCTAGTCCAAAACTCTAGCTGCTACACTGTAGCTTTTGTTCCTTAGACAGTCCCCTGTCCCTTTGTCGTAATGCACATGTGCACATTGATCAAGTGCTGCCAAGAATGGAGCCTTGATTTGAGTGCAGCTACGATTGCCTCTGGACTGTGGGGGGGCCCCTTTTACTGGTGTGCTCATGACTCACGTGAACATATCATCAAAAGACAAGCTGCCCCCCAAAAAATCTTGACAAACGATATGTACAAATGTCACAAATGGAGAAGCGGGGATGTGTCTGCTGCACGTTATTTTTATCATTGCGCCTATTTGCATCATAAACATGGAGGGGGGGAGAGACAAGGATAGCCGCAAACCACGGATGAACAACATTTGGAAAATAAAGAAGGGGGTTTTTTTGTTTTGGCTTGGGAAGCAAGAGCTGGTAAAGCAGAACACCACAATCGGGGGAGGAAATTCAAATGAAAATTTTAGGAGCTGTTAAGGAAGGGTATATTAAAACGGAATGCTTCACCCAAATTTTCAAACTGTTCCCTCCTTCAGACATCAACGAGTGTGCGGATCCAGTGAACTGCATCAACGGACTTTGCGTCAACACCCCAGGCAGCTATTTGTGCAACTGCCCCCAAGACTTTGAGCTGAACCCCACTGGAGTGGGGTGCGTAGGTAAGGGGGCGGTCCGGGGAGGGCTGTCAGGAGTAGCGGGACGGCACGTATCAAAGCCCAGACTGAGCTTCCTGGTGCAACTAGTCAGGACCAAGGCTCCCTCTAAGCTGTGGAGTCTTGTGAGCAAAAATTCTACTTGATGAGCTGCTGGCATTAAAGTTGTGAGCGAGCAATTTGGCTACTGCATAAATTTGTTTGCTCTGGACCCACCCTTCCTGAGTCGAGACAAAAATGTGTGAGTCGGAGGCTAAAAAACAGTGAACTAGCTCACACTAACTCATCTTAGAGGGAACACTGGGACTGGCTCTAAGGAACAGAAGCAGAGCCCTGCTGGATCAGACCAAAGGTCCATCTAGCCAACTTCCAGTTTGTCACAGTGGCCGGCCATGATGTTTCTGGGAAGCCCATGAGCAGGACTTAAAGGCCACAGCCAGAGTCTGGCACTTTGAGGTAGACTGCCTCAGAAAATGGAGGTTCCGTTTCACTGTTGCAAATAGCTTCCATGGATTTGCCTCCTCTACTAATAGAGCCCTTTCAGCTAATGATCACTGATGCACCTTGTGGCTGTGAGTTGTTCCACAAGTCAGTTCTGAGTTGCATGAAGAGGGACTTTCTCTTGTCCGCTCATCCATTTCACTAGGAACACACTGATTATTGTTTATTGTATGTGATGAGAAGGAACACGGAGTTCCCTCTAACCACTTTCTCCACACCATCCATAATTACGTAACCCCCTCTAGTCCCCCTGTACCCTTAGTTTTTTTTGTCATTATTCCCTGCATGTAGAAATCTAGCTTGTCAGGAAGAAACACCGTTCAAGTAAAATAAGTCCTGAACAGCCTCCTTTATTCCCCAGTAGCGCAGTTGTAGATCTCTTGCTTTGCCTAGGGTCCTAGATGCAGTTCCAGCATTTCCCATTAAAGGATCTCATGTCAGAAGACTGAAACAGATATTTCCGTGCCTGAGATACTGGTAGGCAATCCACAAAACTGGGCTGGGAGGCCCAATGGCTACACTTGTCTTAAATGTCTTTTGTGCCCCGTGTTTTCCCTTCTCCCAGACACCCGCGTTGGAAATTGTTTCCTGGATACTCAAGACCGAGGCGACGGCGGGATCTCATGCAGCGCAGAAATCGGAGTGGGGGTCACCCGGGCATCTTGCTGCTGTTCGCTGGGCCGGGCATGGGGTAACCCTTGTGAGCTTTGCCCCCCTGCCAACACCAGTAAGTACAGAGGGTAAATTTGCACGCGGATCATGCAGCTGTTGTTTGCCTTTTATTTGCTCTGCCTGTTTTTGCAAGGAACTGAAGCTGGGTTAAAAAGATAAGGGTAACTGTAGCTTTCCCCCGCCCCAAGATTTCGAACTGAACCCTCTTGGCCTGTAGGGGCAAGCCATGCTCTTGAACAACGAGCTCCACTGATAAAAATTAGCTCCCGCTGATCAATCAGCTAACATTTCCACAGACTGTTGTATGGATTAAACCAATTTCGAGGTTGCTGTTGGAAAGCAAGTACTGTAGAGTCACTGGCCAATCAGTCCTGGTTCAAGAGAACTCCTTTCTGACCCCCAGGGGTCATTTCCTGCCGGAGAGCCCCAGAGCGGTGCTCTGACAGTAAGAAGCCCAGGCCCCACCCCCTGGCCTTTCCTGGCCGCCGGCGGAGAGACTGGGGGGGGGATTTAAATCCCTGTGTTCCCTGCCCGATCTTCTCCAGGGGCACCTAGAGAAGATCGGGCCGGGAAGCCAGGCATGTCTGCCTCCCTGCCCTCCCCCTCTCCAGCCAGCCCACCGTTGCAGGTTGGCTGGGGAGGGGAAGGGGAGGCAGGCAGACGTCCCCTTTCCCCCTGAGCCTCTCCGCTTTTGCAGAGAGACTCAGGGAGGGGGGGATTTAAACTCATTTGCATATGCCTTAACTCATTTTAAACGTGGCTGCCCTTTGTCAGGGGGTGTGGCATATGCAAATGAGTTGCACAAATGAGCTCCTGCACCTCTTTTTCTAGGAAATGACCCCTGTGATGGGCACCTGAGCAAAGCCCATTGAACTCACCCATACCCAACAGCCTTTTTATTTCTTTTAGGTTCAAAATTGCACCCTGCAACATTTGAAAAGGGAAGGACAGGAGAGGAAAGGAAGGAGAAAAAGGGGAGGGGAGGGAAGAAAAGGGAATGAATGAAAGAAAACTGTATCTAGAAGAAACAGAATTGAAGAACGAAAGTGGCAAAGGGAGGAATTGGGGTTATAGGGAAGAACAGAAAAGGAGAGAGACGGGCAGGCAGACCTGGCTTTGAATATCTGTGTTTCAGGCTAGGACATTAGCAATTAATTTCAGGGGGGGGTGTTGTAATCTGATTGACTGCAGGGCCTTTTCTACTTAATAGTTTACTGGTAAAGGGCTGCATTTTGTTTTTAATCACTGTCCCCCTTTTTGAGAATGGTAGTGTCATAATTCAGGTTATAAATTCTGGAAGGAAGGAAAAGGGGGGGGGATGTGTAGACAGAAAATAGGTGAGGGGGGGAGAGGAAGGGAGCCCTAAAGCAGACAGCAGGATCCAGTCCAACATCCCTTTTCTTGGCTCTACAGAGCTGCAGTGCTTGGGATTAGACAAGAAAAGATGAGGAGAAACCCACCGATAGAGGTCTAGGGCCCGTTTTTATCACTACGTAGCAACCATGGGAGGAGCCAACTCAGATCAGAACCAAGATTCTGGGAGAAATTCTTTCCCTGCATCATTTCTTGACCTTAGACGCTCATCCCGCAATTATCGGAGCAGCTGTTTCCCTATACAGGGGGGATAAAATAGCATGTCCCCCCCCCTCCAGTGGGGCATATAATATTTCTGAGTGGGACTGTCTGATGTTGGGACAAATGATGCGGGGGGGGGGGAAGCAAAATACCCCTGTTTTGTGCAACCCCCGTCCTCTTCCGGCTGGTCCTCCACAGTGACCACTTAGGGTCCCCCAAGCCCAAATCTTGACCGGTTTGACACTTGGATTAAAAGGCAAAAGGGGGAAGTGGCTCACAGAATCCACCAGTTTCAGATTCAGGCATCTTTAATGGCATAAAGTACATAATAGATACATTTAAGAAGATACATTTAATTCCAGTAAATGAATGTAGACAATAAAATATGTGTACTGTGTAAAAAGGCTGTATCTAAGTGTGGCTGATTCTGCTAAGAATTTTGCAACCGTAATTGTAGTATCAGTATTTACATCATTAAGAAGATATCGAACAGTTTTAAAGTTTAAATAAGCACGGCCAAAGAGGTAAAAATAGGGATGCCAGGTCCCCCAGGGGGGCGGGGGCCCCCAATCCGCCAGTCCGGATCCGGCTGGTGGGGGGAACCCCACCACCAAAATGCCTGGTTTGGGCTGACGTGCCCGGCGCGATGACATCACCCCGAAGTGACATCATCACACTGGGCACATTGCCAGGTGACGTGCGCAGCGCAATGACATCACTTCCGGGTGACATCATCGCGGCATGTGCACGCTATGCATACGTGCGAATGTCCCGGAATGGGACCACCGCTCCCCCGCTGCAAGAAGTTAGTCACTCGGCAACTCTAGGTAAAAATTTCATACGTGAGGATGTGTGTAGCTGGCAGTCTAGAATAATATGGAAGATTGAATCCTGGGCCATGCTGGAACATTTGCAGAGTCTTTCGGGGGGGGGGTGTTGTTGTTAAATCGACCCCACAACATGTTTGAGGGAAAGACGTTTAGCCGAGCCAACGTAAAGACTCTGCGATGGGAAAGAAGGCTGAGATTGTGTAAGTAATGGGCCATTTGGCCATGTTGGGCAGAGAGATTGAGGTGAGCTTGTGAATAAATGTGCGGATGTGAAGGACGAAAATGATGTGACACACAGAATCCAACAGCTGAAGTGGATGTCGAGCAGTAACCAAATTCTCCCTTCGCAGCGGAGTACAAGACCCTGTGTCCAGGCGGTGAAGGGTTCCGGCCCAACCCCATCACGGTCATTTTGGAAGGTAAGAGAAGCTGAGGAACATGGGGGGAGGGAGTAGCAGCTGTCCCCAGATGGCTGAGATTTTGCAGTCTTGGTATTTAAAAATGTTTATTAAGCTTTTCATGAAAATACATTAAAATAGCTATCTCAGTTATTTATCAATTACTGGGAGAGTACAATTGGAGTAAGAAATCTAATCCATAACGGGTATGGGGAAAAGAGTGTGTTTCCTCAAATAATGACTTGAATTGGAATAAGATCTGAACATCATTCCCTTTGACCACAAATAATCAATTGATAAAGCTACAATCCTTTAAGATATATTCTCAGTGGTACCTTACACCCCACCGATTATTTTTATGTAAATTAAAGGATAGTCCAAATTGTTGGAAAGGTTGTGGGTTAAAAGGTTATTTTTTCCACTGTTGGTGGGATTGTTCCAGTATTAAACAATTTTGGACTAAGGTTGTGTCTGCAATCTCAACGATTGTGAATTATAACATCCCCGTTACACCGCAATCAGTATTGTTAAACTATTGGCCAGATCCATCCTTAACTACCTTAAGAAAAGAACTAATTTCTGTACTGCTCTCCGTGGCTAAATCCTTGATCGCTCAGGTATGGAATCAAGATAAAGATATTGAAATGTTGGGACATGGCAGTGGCAGATAAAATTGCAACTCAGTTACTGGCTGCCCAAACAACGTCTTTATCTAATAATTTTATGGAGCGATGGTTTCCTTTTTTTTAATATACCTCTTCAAATTCTGAAACAGTCCAGGGCTATTTTTGGGCAGGAACGCACAGGAGCAGAGTTCCGGCTGGCTTCAGAGTTGGCCACATCTACTACAGCCAAAACCTCTGCGTGCGTGGCTACAGAGGGAAGGCCTGGAGAACGACCCCCCCTGGCGACTCCGAGGCGGGCAGGCCAGGGGGGCCCCTGGAAGGATTGGGGAGGCATTTAAA
>NW_015160240.1:274106-298026 GCF_001447785.1 Gekko japonicus
TGCTGTTTGGTGTGGCCTATTATGCTAATGAACTCCTGCTGAGCTTTTTCTACAAAAAAAGCCCTGTGAAACACTATTCAGATTATCTGACAAATATTTACATTTTGCATTTTATTAACAAGCCACATTGTTCAGCTATTAAAATAATTAATAGCTCACAAAAGTTGTTTGTTGTAAATTCATGTTTTATTTTTAAGTTAATTATGTTACAGTATTATTCTGTGAATGTATGTATTATAGATAAATAAAAAAGTTTTGGTTTAAAAATACATTAAAATACACAAAAGGAAAAAGAAAAAGAAAATCAAAAAAGGGGAGAATAGATTTTGATTCCCATCTATAATCAGTACATCTTAATTCCCTATTCGCTCTCTCTATAAATCCATAAATGAACCCCCCTCTTTTATTTATATTTCTTTTCTTTTCTTTTTTTAACAATATTTTTATTATTTTCCAAACAAAAAAAGAAAGAAAAGTGCATATATTATCAACCATAAATTCTATACTGCAACTCATTTGAAGGATTATACAACAATTTTTCACTTATCCCTATATTCATCTCTGACCAGTCATTAACTAATGAATTTATAGCTTGTATATTTTCCTTTATCAAGTTTCAAAATATATTGTTTACTGTTAAATTCCACAGCTGCATATTATCTTATCTCTGATGCCAAAAATAACTCATATAAATAATTTCAGGCCAAACTTTAGCCATTACATTTGTAACTTACTCCTATTACAGTGTCTTATTTCAAAATATATTAATTACTACTAAGCTACACCTCAACATATTTTCTAATCTGCAAACATCCAGAAGAGCAATACAAGCCAAACAAACATTTAAAAAACCCCAACAATATCTGACAGAACAATTATTTGGATTAGAACTAAAATACCGTATTGTCTTATACAAATATGTACTAACTAGGAAAAAGGCCCGTTGTGGAAATAAATACAACGACCTCTAGAAAGATATTTTCAGCCATTATTCCAGTTTCATCACCACCTATGAGGTTTTGGTTTAAGCAGCCACAGATCCCACTCTGGGACACACCTAGGGAATAAAAACTGTACACCAAAGATCTCTCTGCAAGATATTAATAAAGAACATTAAGAATACACAGTGTCAGAATTATGCTCTTCTAAGTGCAGTATCTAAGTGCAGATCTGGTACCATGGACTGAGGCTAGAGAGGGAGAAATCCTGGTGAACAATAGCTGAATATTAATGAGAGAATAACAGTACCAGAACGTGGAGGGGGATGCACATTCTAATGAAAGCAGCATGGTACAGATGGGTATCCTCTCTTGGACACACACACACATATATACAGATCTAGATATAATTCTGATTTAGGCTGCAGGTTCTAACCTAAACAAGGCCATCTGCATGCAAAAGATGTTTCCTTTCAAGAATCTCCATTCTGGATCAGCAGTTTCAAGCAGAAATTATATGGTTTCTTTATTTACATATATTTATTAAATGGACAACCTTAAACATACACACACAAGTAACATTATTAAAAACACAGCATTATAATGATTGTTGTCATCATATGGAGGAAGATCATATAGCAGTTCTTCTAGATTTAATACATTTTTTATTCCCCAGGAATTAAGTTACACAAAGTTCTTTTTAAACAAATCCAAAAGTCAGTCCAAAAATGTATTCATCTTTCTTCAAAACACCATAAGTGCAGATCATTTGATTCTTTATGACATCAAATCATTTCTTCATCTCAGCCTCTTCCTGCTCTAATGAAATGACTCAGTATGACTTCAGTGGGGCAAGGATCAAGCCCCAATTTAAGAACTAAATGGCTCAGTCTTGCAAAACCTGATTTCCATACCATATTTTCTTTCACACTGGCTGCAATAACCGTATAAGTGAAGGCAAATTCTCCTCCCAGCAAGTCTTTTCCTGACTGAACTACACAGAAAAATTTACTGTAAAAGGTTCCTCTACATCTCTCTCTCTCTCTCTCTCTCTCATTTTATTCTTTCTGCCCACACAACCACCTCTCAATTCTAAAAGCAGACATCAATTTTAAATGCAGGCAGGGTGTCAATGTCCCTGGTTTTCCATCATTCCCTTTCTAGAGCTTCCGTTCTTAGCTCCCCCCCTCCCAACGCTGCCTGTCGCCTGCTCCCTCCCAGACGGCCTTGTTCTTCCAGGTCAGCTCCGTACACACCTTCTCTGCCTATTCATCCAGGGTGTGTGTGTGGGCGAGAGAGACGATTTAAGCCCTGTCAAGGCAACCGACTGGATTTCGCCGTCAACAAGGGGGAGAACTGCTCCAATGCACAAACTCCATCAAAATCCACATGCACAACTCCTCCCTGAGACGAAGGCAATACACGCACACGCGCGCACCCACACCAGGCCTTGTTTAGCTCCCTCATCTCTCCTCGCTATGCACGGCTTCAAACACCGCTGCCGCACCAGATCACAAAGGCCCTGTCTCATGCATCAGCAGCAGCCAAGGTCTCGCTTCTCTTCTTCCTTCCTGCTCTTCCCCAGCCAAGCCGAAACCTGGTCCGACAAGCACCCCTCCGGTCACCTCGCTCCACGCCCCCATCCGTCCCCTCCCCAAATCGCCCCGCGAGACCCTCACCGCTGCCTCCCTTTTTTCACACACCCCCGGCCAGTCTTCTTACAACGACACCCTCCCCAGTCAAACCCAAGGCCTTTCTCGTCTTCTTCCCCTCATACATGGCGACACGATGAGAGGAAGGAGGAGGAAGGAAAGAAGGAAGGGCTGGGTGTTAGATCGCGCTAACAAAGGACTCGTACAGTGATTCAGCAAGTGATTCAGCTTTATTGGAAGTAACGAGCAAGCACTCAACTCAGTAAGAAACCAGAACAGAAAACAGTGGGAGCTTATGCTCCTTTTAAACATAACCGGGCTAATGTAGCCACGCCTATTTACAAATAACAACCAATGAGATTGCTCTGCTCGTCACTGTCCTCTCCAAACGCCATCTTCTTTTCACAACCCATTCTTTTTCTGCCTTATTTATTCATATTGCAATAGTCCCAAATCTTGTTCTGTTTACTCAGTTTAACCGCTACAAATCCTTGCTGAAAATCAACTTTTACCCCACAAGAAAGAAGAAACATTTGCCCAGTTGTTCATCTTGATCAGCTTCCGGCCGCTTCTCACTCAACTTTAGAGTTAAAGCCGTCTGGGATATTTCCCCCCCCCACAAGTCACTGCTTTTCTTCGAGTTACAAATGCAAAAACATGTTCTCACTTATTCTTCTTTTTTTTCCCTTCTCCGTGTTGCTTTATTATAAATTATAATTCCCAAGGTGGTTAAAAAAGGCTGGCTGCAGCTAAGTAGAATATGGCGTCCATGCTCTACCCCACAAACCGCTCCCGCTTCAGGGCAGCAACGGACACCCCCCCGCATTTGCTGGTTGCAGGAGGGGCCGAGGCAAAGCCCCCTGCCACCAGACCTCTCTATGGGAAGTCTGGCGGAGCACACCCGAAAACCAGGCAGCCCCAAAAAGAGCGATAAAGGGTTCGGGCGGCTCAGAGTGATCCGAGAGCCGCCCATCGCCACGCCGTCGGCCACCAGCTATTTATATTTCATTTCTCACCCTCTTATTCTTCAATATTGTATGCCAATAAAAGGTATTTGACTTTGACTTTGAAACTCATAAATCATCAGCTCATTTTTTCCCCATTTTCGGCAAAAAAGTCCATTAGAGGTTTCCAGTTAGCTATAAATGTATTTAAAGTTTTTTCTCTAATCACAGAAGTAAGTTTATCCATCTCCGCTAACTCCATCATCTTCACCATCCATTCTTCTATTGAAGGTATTACTGCAGATTTCCATTTCTGAGCATATAGTAATCATGCCGCCGTTGTCATATACAAAAACAAAGTTTCATGTGTTCTTTCTAATCCCAACAAAAAGCCTCTGGTTTCAACTGTATTATATATTAATCTTTAAAATTGTATATTAATCTTTAAAATTTTCTGAATAACGGAATGAATTTGCATCCAAAATTTTCTAGTTTTAGTACATGTCCACCATGAATGATAAAATGTCCCTTCTTACTCTTCACATTCAACACTTATTTATTTATTAATTAAATATTTACCCTGCCCTACCCCCAAAACTGGGCTCGGGGCGGCTCACAACATAAAATCAGCAACAATGAGAACAAACAATAAAACAATCAATAACGATAGCAGATCAGCCAAACCCCCACACATTATAACATAATTACCCCAAGAGGCTCCAGTGTCCTAAACTCCAGTGTCCAGATGGTGTCCAGAAACAGTAGGGCATTTTTAAACATTTTAGCTAATTTTTCTGCAGACATATACCATTGAAACATCATTTTACTTTCTAAAAGTTCTCTTTTACATTAGTACTTAGTGTGCATTTAAGACCCTTTGACCACATATTTTGCCATTGTTCCAAGTGTATATTATACCCAGAAAATTAGCTCATTTACCATACAATCCTTAATTTGTTCTTCCTCTGTCTCAAATTTCAGTAACAATTTATACATTTTTTGCAATAACATTAAATCTCGTGGCGTTGTGCTTGACAGGTGACCTCATCTCCTCTTCCCCTGGGCAGGTTGCTAATTTGGTACAAATGAGACTTTCTTCTCTTCCTTTTCCTCCCAACAGACATTGACGAGTGCCAAGAGCTGCCAGGCCTCTGCCAAGGCGGGAATTGTGTCAATACCTTTGGGAGCTTCCAGTGTGAATGTCCCCTGGGCTACTACCTTAATGAGGACACTCGGATTTGTGAAGGTACCGCGTCGGTGTTTTTTGAGATGAGAGCGCGAGATGTGCTAGCTGCAGTCACGGAGACAGCTCATACAGTTCTAGGCACCAGTATCATGTCTTGAGCATGGAGAGAAATAGAGAAATACAGAAAGAGGCAGAATTATTAGAATGGAAATTATTGTTCCTTGATTCCCCACTCCTCCACATGCAGCCAGCTGGGTGACCTTGGATCAACCATAGTTCTCTCAGAGCTGTTCTCTCAAGAGGAGTTTCTCCCAGAGCTCTCTCAGCCCCAACTGCCTCACAAGGTGTCTGTTGTGGGGAGAGGAAGGGAAGGCGATTGTATGCCGCTCTGAGACTCCGAGTGAAGGGCGGGAATATAAATCCAATTACTACTTCTTCTTAATTACAACCTCTGATTCTTTAAAAAGAATTTGCAGATCAGGAATTCTGGATTCTTTGTGGTTTTAGCTACTTTTAGAGTTGGGTTTTAGCTACTTTTAGAGTTCATCTATGCAGAAGAGAGGGATTGTCTAAAGTTCTCCTAATCTAAATGTCTCTTTGTCCCTTGGAGCTGTGCTGTATGTGCTCCTGCTGCTGTCCTGCACTGTTCCACGTCTGAGTCAGGGTGTTTTTCAAGCAGGGGCTGCCCGTGCCTGAACTCCAAGTGGCAGAATCACCGCTTGGAGTTCAGGGAAGGCGTGCGGCTGCCCCTCTCTCTCCCTTCCTGCAAGATTTAAAGGGCCCTCCGGCTGATCAGCGGGCCACATGCTCCCATCGATCAGCCGGAGGGCCCTTTTAATGTCACAGGAGGGAAGGGAGGGAGAGAAGGGCAGCAGCTGTTGTGGGGCATGCCTCGCCTTTGAGGGGGCAGAGCCCCAAGATGCCCCACCAAAGCTATGAGCCTGTTCTGAGCGCACAAAGCATGAAACCAAGGCTGATCCCCAATGCTCCAAATCATGGCTTGTGGAAGAATAAGAATGTTAAATTGAGTGTCGCCCTCCTTCCTGGAGCTGAGAGTGCTGTTATTGCCCGGCATATGTGGGCTACAGATCAAGACATGCTGGGGTAACCATCTTGCTTTTTACACACACCCTTCAGATATTGATGAATGCTCGGCGCACATAGGAATCTGCGGTCCGGGGACCTGCTATAATACCTTGGGGAACTACACCTGCGTCTGCCCTCCAGAATACATGCAAGTGAACGGAGGGAACAACTGTATGGGTAAGGAGCAAGGGGCTATATACTCAGGAATGTCAAGCATTTGAACATTAAGACGATCCCTGCTGGATCGGACCTAAGGTCCATTTAGTGCATCACCTTGGTCCCCAAAGTAGGCAAACAGATGACTCCAAGAAGTCCTCAAGTAAGGCAGAATGACGTCTCTGTTCCCTCTCCCCCCAAACTGCTTCCCCCCCCCCAGTATCCACAGCTGGTTTTGACTCCGAAAGTTACTTTCTTAGCTTGCCCAGCATTTCAGGACTGGATTCTTCCAAGAAGCCCAGAAGTCAAGGCATGAAGGCAGTGGGTGACTCAGAGGCAGACTGCTCCTGAACATGGGGGCACTTCGCTACACTTAGCTACAGCAGCTAACTGATATCTACATGATTCGTTTGGAGATTTACAACCAGCCTTTCTGCTTTTTACAAGGGGGGGGGGGGGATGGGACCAAAGCTCCCTCCAAGCTGTGGAGTCTTGTGAGCCAAAATTCTACTTTGTGAACTACTAGCAATAAAACTGTGAGCAAGTGATTTGGCTGCTGCATAAATTAGTTTGCTCTGGAGTCATCCTTCCTGAGAAAAGACAAAAATGTGTGAGCCGGAGGCTAAAAAACTGTGAGCTAGCTCACACTAACTCAGCTTAGAGGGAACACTAGATGGGACCCATGGCAGCTTAGGAGAACCAGTTTGCTGTAGTGATTTAAGTGCGCAGACTCTAATCTGGGAGAACCGGGTTTGATTCCCCACTCCTCCACTTGCAGCTGCTGGATGACCTTGGGCAAGCCATAGTTCTGGCACAGCTGTTCTGGAAAAAGAGCCGTTAGTTTCTATCAGAGCTCTCTCAGCCCCGCCTCCCTCACAGAGTGTCTGTTGTGGGGAGGGGAAGGGAAAGCCGCTCTGAGGCTCCTTCGGGTAGTGAAGGGTGGGGTATAAATCCAATCTCTTCTTCTTTTTCTTCTTCTTCTATATGTCTTTTGTCAGGTCCAAATGGCAGGCTTGGGTTTGGAAAATTAAGTGAATTTTTAGGAATGAAAACTGTCCTCTAGTATCACCATCAAGGGAACAGTAGCCACGCCTATTCGGTGATTGTAAAGGTGTTAACTGAATGAACAGCCAGAATAGCCCAGACCAGCCTGTGCTCATTAGATGTTAGGAAGCTAAGCAGGGTCGGCCTCTGGCTAGTACTTGGATTGATAATTGTAATAGTAATTGGATTACTCTTGAGGTAATTGTCATTGCAAATGCCTTGTTAAAAATGACAATGAATGAGTCAGGAGAAAAAAATATCTATTTGTTTTTACACAATATGTTTAATATGGATGTCCTCGGCCCCGGTCACACGGGCAGGAAACTGCAGAGGAGAAGCGTGGCTGTTTGCCCTGGGGCAAACTACTGCGCGGTTACGTGATCAGACCTCCCGTGGAGGTCCTGTGGAGGTACCGTGGAGGTTCCATGGCAAGGGAGAGGTGCCGATCACAGGACAAGCCGGCGCACAACGAAGAAGCGCGCGCCGCGGCAAACTGTTTTTTATTTTTGTGTACATGACAAATGCGCATGCTCCGTTGGGTGCGCATGTGCATCCACAGAGACTTGGACAAAAAAACCCACCTTATTTGCAAGGGGACATGGGCGGGCGCCGGCTGCCACCGGAAACGCGATCAGACGCCCACCCTTGCCCCGCAGTTTCCGGAAACTAGTACCTCCAAGGTACTAGTTTTTTGCCATGCAGTTTCGGCTGGAAGCCTCGGTTGAGCCACGGGAGTGCTACGCTTCCCAGATGTGCTGGTGAGATCGCGCCCGGAAACTCCGGCTGTTTTCCATCTCACTTGTGTGGCTTCTGTTACGTGTGACCGCAGCCCTCGATCCATATCTCCCTCTTCCTTTTCTGTTCTTTGTATCCATAATATTCTTTTTAAAAAATCGCAGCTTCTTTGCCAAATTAAGATGCTGTGCACCAAACCAGAGTTGATGGGCAGCTCACACCTCAGGTCTTGCAAGGAGAATTTCTTGGACCACCAAAGAAGACCAGAGTTGCTGTGCAGAAGGCAGTAGCAAATCCCCTCTGTTTGTCTCTGGCCTTGAAAGCCCCAAGAGGGGTTGCCATAAATTGATTGCGACTTGATGACAATTAGTTGTTATTATTATTACTTAATTAAGTGTTCTTGATAAGGTTCTTTTTCTTGTAATGGTTGGGATGAAGGGAGGCTTTGGCCCCGGTCACACGGGCTGGATATCGCGGGGGGAAGGCGTGGCTAATTGCCCCAGAGGAAACTAACATGCGGCCACCCAAGCACACGTCCCGGTCGAGGTCCTGTGGTTAGGGGAGAGATGCTGACCAGACGGGTATCCTGCAGCGCGGCACAGAAGCCGCTCCGCGCGATCGCACTAGCAATCGCTCTTTGTGCGCATGCGCTGTTGGGCGCTGTTGCGCAACCTGCAGAGACGGGCGCCGGATGCCATGTAAGTCCACCGGAAACGCGATCAGACGCCCACACTTGGCCCGCGGTTTCCGGAAACTAGTACCTCATAAGTACTAGTTTTTTAATCCGCACCTTCGGCGGGGAGCCACGGGTTCGCCACGGGAGCACTGCGCTTCCCAGATTTTGGGGTGTGATCGCGCCCGGAAAATCCGTGGGACTCCCATGCCTCTCCCATGGCAACTTTGCCGTGTGACTGGGGCCTTTGTCTGGGGTGCAAATCCTTTATCGTGCTGTGGGGAAGGGAGAATCGGCAACTTGTTCTGCAAAAATTTTGCAGAATCTGCAGGATTCTCTCTTCTGCTCAGCTAGTCGAGGTGAGACACGTCCCCTGGGCCTGGCAGGCCGAGACATCTCTGGGGAGAGACTTCATTATTTGCTTGCCCTTTTCAGACATGCGGAAGAGCCTCTGCTACCGCAACTTCAATGACACCTGCGAGAACGAACTTTCGTTCAACATGACCAAGAAGATGTGCTGTTGCTCCTACAACATTGGGAAAGCGTGGAATAAACCTTGCGAGCCCTGCCCCACCCCCGCCAGCCGTAAGTGATCGGGCCCCGTAAGGGGAGACATGGGAGGGGGGGCTTGTGGTCTCTGAATCCTCTTGGGTCACTTTGGCAAGAGCTGAGTTTGCTTAGGCTAAGACCACCTGGACAGATTTCCTCTCCACTGCCAGCTGTTTCCATTTAGCCTTATAGTCACTAGTCTGAAGCAGAGTTCGGTGCATGCTAAAGTGCTTGTTCCTAAACCTGAGCTGCTGGCCAGCTCACACCTCAGGTCTTGCAAGGAGAATTTCTCCTGCCACATTGTTAAACGTAGCCAAGCCATTATTTCAAACCCTCTCCTACAGCTGTTTCATATTTTGATTTATTCCGCTACTGGCTTTTTGTATGTTTCTCAGTATAATTTCAACCATGTCTGTTTGCATTTGTTTGAGCATTCATTTTAATCTCTTATTGTTGTAAATTACTTTACAACTTGTAAGCCTCCCCTTGATTTTTTCCCCATTGAAATGAAATCAATAAAATCGGAGCTCCACAAGGTTTAGTAAATGGCTAATATTAATCTACCACAGTTCATATTATCTATGAGGTACGTAATATAAATAGAAATCGGAATAGATCTACAATATATGTTGTTTATTATTTTCTTTACTATCTCTCTGCTCTCTTGAGGTAATTGTCATTGCAAATGCCTTGTTAAAAATGACAATGAATGGGTCAGGAGAAAAAAATATCTATTTGTTTTTACACAATATGTTTAATATGGATATCCTAGATAAATGTAAATATTTTCTATAAGCTTTTCTCCCCACCTCCCTCTTCCTTTTCTGTTCTTTGTATCCTTAATATTCTTTTAACAATAAAAAATTAAAATCGCAGCTCCTTTGCCAGATTCAGATGCTGTGCACCAAACCAGAGTTGATGGGCAGCTCACACCTCAGGTCTTGCAAGGAGAATTTCTCCTGCCTCGCTTCAGAGAAGCTGAGCATAGAGTTGGAAGGGGCCATGCAGGCCATCCAGTCCAACCTCCTGCTCAATGCAGGATCAGCCCTAAAGAATCCCTGACAAGGGTTTGTCCAGCTGCTGCTTAAAGAGTGCCAGTGAAGGGGAGCTCACCACCTCCCTAGGCAGCCAATTCCACTGTTCAACTACTCTTACTGTAAAAAAGTTGTTTCCTAATATCCAGCCGGTCCCTTCCCGTCCTTCATTTCAACCCATGACTGCGAGTCCTCTCCTCTGCTGCCCACAGGAACAGCTCCCTGCCCTCCTCTAAGTGACAGCCCTTCAAATACTCAAAGAGAGCAATCCTGGGGGTCCCCCCCACCTCCTGCAGACGAAATGTTCCCACGTACCTCAGCCTTTCCTCATAGGGCTTGGTCTCCAGGACCAATAGCTATCCAGCAGGAACTCCAGCAGCTATCCAGCAGGAACTCATTAGCATAATAGGCCACACCCAACAGCAGGAACTCATTAGCATATTAGGCCACACCCCATACCTTCCCTTGGCTTGCCCAGGCACCCCATGGCTGTGGGGCACCCGGGCAAGCCGGCCCTTAGACAGGCTGGGGGAGGGCGGGGGAGGCATTTAAATCCTCCCCAATCCTTCCAGGGGGCCCCCTGGCCCACCCGCCTCAGAGTCGTCGGGGGGGGTCACTCTCCAGGCCTTCCCTCTGTAGCCATGCACGGACAGAGGTTTTGGCTGTAGTGGGCTTGGCCAACTCTGAAGCCAGCCAGAACTCCATTCCTGTGTGTTCCTGCTCCAAAATAGCCCTGACTATCCCTTTCTCTTGCAGCTGAGTACCAGATCCTCTGTGGCAACCAGGCACCTGGATTCATCATTGATATCCACACTGGAAAACCAATTGGTAAGTGAACCCCAAACCGCAGTCTTCGTTCCTTCTTCTCTTCCCCTCTTCTGGTAAGAAAGTTTTCTAAAAGCAGCTGTCTCTTCCAAAACATGAACAGGCTGAGACTGTCTAGGAGTGATCTTGCGGCCATGGTGGATCATTCATGGAAATCATTGACTCGATGCGCAGCAGTGGTACGAAAGGGCAAAATTAACACTAGGGATTATTAGGAAAGGCTGAACGCAAAACAGTATCATACTGCCCTTGGATAAATCTCTGGTGTAGTCATCGGGATAGCGTATTCCTCTGTGATAAGTTGTGTTTGCTTAATTGCCATAAGGGGGCCTTGGCGATTTATCGGGGTTTGAACTTTTGTTGGCCGCCATGCAAACTTTCGTGATTGGCTTTCCTATCTTGAGAGCCTTGTTTTCAAGCGCCGATTTCTCAGTCTTGAAACAACCGTAAAAGCAGTGATGAATTGTTGTTCCAGAACTATGTAAGGGTGGAGAAGCACTACAAGTGTTGTCTTAAGTAACATGTGTATCGTGCGAATATCGGTGGCGCAGGTAGTTAAATGCCTGCCTTGTAACATCATTCGAACAGCCACTATGGCTGTTCGAGTACCACCATGGTCGAGGTGAGCTCTCGACCTTCGTCCCAGCTCCCGCCCACCCAGCGGTTCGAAAGCAACTTAATTGCAAGTAGATAAATGGGTACCCACCCTTAGATGGGTGGGGGGCACCCTGTATGGCGGCTGGAAGAACGACGGCGGCGATGATGGCGGTGGCGAGTACCGGCTCGAGACGGCAAAACAGCAGACGGCGTGGTGGCGTGGCGGCGGCAGACAGACGCGATCGAGGTCCGCACCAGCGATCCCTGGTGGCTAGGAAGAGCACATCGAGGCTGCCGCGGAGAAAAGAAGATGCGTGCGCAGACGCCCAGCACCAGCCCTGCGGAGCCGGAAGGACGTGGCCGGGCCGGAAGCAGGCGGAATCGCACGCAGAAGAGGAAGAGAACAGCCACCACCAAACACCGAACGCCGGAAAAAGACGCCTGCCAGCCGGAGACCCGACCGAGCCGAAGCCAAAAAGCCAACGGAAGAAAGAACAACGACCGCCATAGGGGGGTGCTGGTAGGTTCCCCCATCCCCTACACATTGTGGCCCTAGTTAGGGAAAAAGGGTGACTAGCACCACTAATATCTGTAAGCCGCTCAGAGACCCCTTGCTAGGGGTTCGAGCGGGGTACCAAATCGAAGGTTAAATAAAATAAAATAAATATACCGTGAATTTGTTTACAGCTTAGTTGTGAGCAAACAGGAAACACCTTTTTATATTGGTGAATGACATGTGGCTCCCTTGGGTTCTCCCGGATTAAGGTGGCTTGTGTGTTTGTGTTACCTTTATATGTTGGCCGTTGTCATGTCTCTTCATGTGACTAATCTGTCAATGGTAACCACAGGGTTTGATCTTTGTAAAAAAAATAGTTGGGTGCCCTGTCATTAAAAAGGCCATTGCAGAGTTGGACAAGGTGCAACCAGAAGTCTAAGAGTTGGAGCACCTTCCTTATGAGGAAGTTTGGGGTTTTAAAAAATTGTTTTAGATAAAGTATGCCTCATGCGGAGACAGAGATATTTGAAATTCTGCATTTGGTAGAGAAAGTGGATAGAGAGTACTCCCCCTTTGCTAATACTAGGAGTCACCTAAGGAAACTGAGCAGTAGTTTCAGGACAGAAAAGAAAGTACTTTCCACAATGCATAAGTAACATATGGAACTTGCTGCCACAGGATGTTGTGTTCATTAACTGAGACAGTTTGAAAAAGGGGCTGAGTAAATGATTGGAGAAAGAGAGATCCCGCGATGGCTTGTTCATCTATGCCAGCTGTCATGGCTCAGGTGGGGTTTCACCTGACGCTGCCACCACTCTGGATTTAGGATCCCTTGAGAAGGCCCAGAGCACCCTCCCAAGACCTTCAGACCTCCCTTTTGGCTGAATAATAGGCGTGAGGACCAGGCAGAGTGAACAATGAAAATAGTTTATTTTATAGGAGGTCAAACAACAAGTTGCAGAATAATAACAGTAAGTGGGTGAAAAGAAAAGAAATCAAATGCCCTAATGCGTCTAAATATATACTGTCCCTAGCTCACTATCTCAAGTGGCCTTAGACTACTCACCCTTCCCTTAGGATGAGGGTTTCTTCCCCACAGCAGCCTCTCTTCTGGCTCTGTTTCCTGGGAAGAAGAACAGTTTTTTCTCTTGTACCAGTTCTTATATTCCCCAGCTCTCTTCTTCAAAATCTGCACCAAAATTTCCCAAGGCCTTCTGGGGTTTGTAGGGCCAGCCTCCCCTACTGCTAGCCAGGCTCTCTGGGCCTAGTAGGCCTCTGGTGGCACAGCCCAGATCATGACACCAGCCTAGGGAAGTTTCTGAATTAGCAAGGTGTGGGAAAAGACTGGGACTCGGGGAGTGGGGAGAACCATCTTCTGTCCAGTAAATCAGCTGCAAACGTCATCAGATCACCTTCTCCGAAGACTTTTCCACATTCTCATTTTCCTCTCTTGGGTGTTCAGGGGGGTGCTGTTTCACACATGTTTAGCTCCCTCTTGTGGTTGATTCAGTGTTATGTCACTTTATGTCCAGCATAACTTGCCGTTTAAATCTGCGGGGAGATATGCAAGACCTAAAGCAATGTAGTATCCAGTCGACCACTAGAAGGAGCAAAACATGCGCAGAACAGGAAAAACCCTGAAGCAACGGGGACACACAAGAGAGGGAAATGAGAATGCAGGAAAAACCTGAGTTGTCTGTACCTTTGGAGGCTAGGTATGAGTCTTCCAGAAAAAGGACCTTTTCAATGGTGGCCCCAGCAAGGTTCTTCCAAAGCCATTTTTGTTGTCTTTTAGGTGCCAGGCAAACTCTATCCTATAAGGTCTGAGTTTGTTACCTTGTATCTCAGTGCCAGACCTTCAGTCACCTGAAACTGTGCCACTCATCCTTATATGTGTTTCAAAGCGAACATGGGGGGAAATTGCAGAAATTGAATGGAAGCACATTTACAGGGTGCTATAAGATAATATGATTTAGAATAGGAAGTAATTCTTAGTTAGTAATATAATGGGTATAATAGGAGTTAAGGGATTAGTTTGAGAATACTTTCTATTATTAATAAATAATTGTAGGATTGTTGGAAAATAAGGTTAATGTTTTGTATTATTGTGCACTACAGAAATTAATAAATTGTGAATTAAAAAATATGTGTGTTTCAAAGTCTGTGCTACCATTTTAATCTGAATCACCATTTGATGAGAGAATATTGATTTGGGGGCTCTGAATTCTGAACCTTCTTGGATACTCATTGGGACTGGGGATTGGTAAGACTGGGAAGGTTCTGTGGTTCTGCCTGGCCCCTCACCACTACTTTAGTAGGGGTCTGACAATTTCCACTGTCCCTAATTTGCCATCTCTCTGCAGATATTGATGAATGCAGCGAGATCCCGGCCATCTGCACCAACGGGGTTTGCATCAACCAGATTGGCAGCTTCCGTTGCGAGTGCCCCATCGGATTCAGTTACAACAACATTCTGCTGATCTGTGAAGGTAGCGTACAGGGCCACGGGTGGGGGGGATTGGGGGGGAAAGGAGATGAGTGCAAAAGAAGTGCAGCAGTGCTGAGGTCAGCAAAGGTAGGAAGAAGAAGAGGAGGAGGAGGAGGAGGAGGATTTATACCTCGCCCTTCACTCTGAGAATGTGGGGCCTGCAAAGTAAGTTTGCATATACATCTTTCTCTCTTCCCCTCGTCCTTCAGACATTGATGAGTGCAGCAGTGGAGAAAACCTGTGTCAGCGCAATGCCGATTGCCTGAACATCCCAGGCAGTTACAGGTGCGAATGTTCCTCTGGATACAAGCTGTCGCCCAGTGGAGCATGTGTAGGTAAGACTGGGAAAATTATTTTGCACCCCAGGAATCAAGGCCTCTTACTAGGCAATCAGTAGCCCCAAGGAATGACTGTTGACTCTAGGGCTTTGCCTTCAGCCATTACTTCATGTAAATCCATGATCAGGCGTGTGCCATCTGGAAGGCATGAACATGTTTATGTATGGCCGTTTACAATGTTGACTGAGGGCTTTCCTGCATTCTCATTTTGCTTGCTAGAAATTCCTGTTTCTTGGGATGGGCTGTTCTGCATGCGTCTTGCTCCCTCTAGTGGTTGATTTGATATTATAGTGGTTTATGTTCAGCATAAAAACCTGTATTTCAAATCGGCAGGGAGATAGGCTGAAAATAAACTGGTAATATTGAATCAACCACTAGAGGGAGTAAAACATGGGCAGAACGCCCCCCCCCCCCGAAGAAACTGGACCTTACAAGCAAGGAGAATGAGAATGCGGAAGTGCCCCAAATGTATCACCAAAAATCTCCCCTACCCCCCCACCCCCAAATTTTGAAGTTTTGAATTAGCTGGTTGTGTTTCTTTAGTGGGAAGCCGGTTTTATTTCTTAAGTGGGACCAATGAATTATAAGTCCTCTATTGTTTCATTCATGCACCATTCCATTGTTTCGTTGTTCCATCCATTCAACATGGCTTTCAGTTCCTTCTGTGCACTTGTGTCTATTTCCCCCTCTAATGTAACTGATGTACACTGGCACATATATAACATCTGCAAAAGAGCAATCTCGATGGGATGGTTTCAAGACTCCTTGCTGTATTGTCCCAGCACCCAGCAGCACATGTGCACATCATTAAACAACACACAGAAAGAGTTATATGCATAATTTCATCCACATTGCTTTTTGTCTGTGTTTTTTCAAAGCGTGCATGTGCATTGCTGTCAGAGTGGGGAAAGACACACAAGAAAACAAAGAACCACTGTGCATGCTTTGATTCCGGAATTACTTTTATAAATACTGTGATAAACTGGACTTAGAGGTATTTGTGAATTTCCTGCACTGTGCAAGGTGTTGGACTAGAAGACCCTGGAGGTCCCTCCCAACCCTATGATTCTATGAAACATGACCTTATATTTGCCATCTCTGTAGAAGACAAATTAAATAGCATCCTGGGGGGATGTTGTTTCTGTGCTTGGCCACAATGTCTCAGTGACAGAAGATCTAGATGGCCTCTTCCTTGATTTTCTTTTTCCTGCCCTTCTTGAGTCTCCTGCTTCGAACTGTTGCCTTGTCCCAGTGTCAGTTACTACATCTGTAAAATGGGTATAACGTCTAGGCTTCTCGTAAGAACTACGAAGACCCTTGCAAGCCAAGTGCTGTAAGAGACAGTGGTGCCTCCCCCAAGGAGGGGGATATCATGGGAGGGTTTCCCAGAGTTCTGTCTGCTTTCCAGGGATGGTGCACAGAGCTTCCTTCTTTCATGGGTCTGGGTTCTTGCTTGCTTTTTCACTTTCTTCCAGGCCGTAATGAATGCCAAGAGATCCCCAACGTCTGCAGTCACGGGGACTGCGTTGACACAGAAGGAAGCTACCTTTGCATCTGCTACAACGGGTTCAAGGCCACCGGGGATCTGACCATGTGCATGGGTGGGTAGGCGTCTGGGGGACGGGGGGAAGCATTGCCAATGTAATTTAATTTATTGAAAGGATTTATCGACTGCCTTCTTACTTGAAAACAAAACCTGACCATGTGGTTTAGTGGCTAGAATGCCACACTAGGTTCTGGGAGACCCAGATTCGAATCCCCATCTTGCCATGGAAGTTTGCTGAGTGCCCTTAGGCCAGTCACACACACTCAGCCTAGCCTACCTCACAGGGTTGTCCTGAGGTTTATCAGATTAGAAAGAACAAGCTGAGGTTGAAGGGTTAAATCCTCTCTCCTCCGCTGCACAGAGCCTTAGGCAAATCAGGGCTATGTGAGCTTGCAGGCTGTATTGCAAGAGTGGACTGAGAAGTGTGACCTTCGTCTCCTCTGTCTGATCCCTTCGCTATGAAGTTCACTGGCTGATGGGGGTAAAACTGAGCCGAGCCTGGGTGCTGACAAGAAAGTAGCCAAAATGGTATCTCCCATCTCCTCCTTTGAGCATTCCAAGAGAGTCAATACTGGGGTGGATCCGACCTCCACCCTCCCACTCCTCTGACCAATGTCGAAATCCTTCTTCCAGCCTAAGGAGACTTCCGCCAACTTAAGTGGCTCTTCCGCTGGAGGAAGAGTCCCTTAAATATGAGGAAAGCTCCTTAGGCTGAAGGAAGGTTCCTCGGGGCATGGTTAGATCCAGTCCACTGGGATAAAATTTAAGTTACCTTCACCTCTGCAGCAGTGTTCCCTCTAAGCTGAGTTAGTGTGAGCTAGCTCACAGTTTTTTAGCCTCTGGCTCACACAGTTTTGTCATAGCTCAGGAAGGATGGCTCCAGAGCAAACTAATTGATGCAGCAGCCAAATCGCTGGCTCACAACTTTAATGCTGGTAGCTCACAAAGTAGAACTTTTGCTCACAAGACTCCACAGCTTAGAGGGAACATTGCTCTGCAGGGTGACCTTGGGCCAGTCGCTCTCTGTCAGTCTTATCTAGTTCATAAACCTACTCTGGATCAAGTGGTTGACCCACATAGTCCCTGGAGGGAGGACTGCACAGAAACGAGATGCAGAGGAACGTCTTAAAACCAGGAAATCCACCACAGCCTCAAGATTTCCTTGGCTGGGAGGGCGGAGTATAAATCTGAGAAATAAATAAGTAAAAATAGAATAAAACCAGGTTGTTATTCTCCAAGGCCCTCTGGAGTAGGGTTCTGCCTGGAGAGGAGGTGGTGTTAATGTTAATTCTGTGGGGAGAGAGTCTCGCAGTCAAGGGGCAGTCCCTGCAAAAGGACAAGCCACCGACCTTACGTCTTACCGCTGGCTTCATACCCCCAGCCAGTTCCTGTGGATGGAAGCAGTCCTCCAGGGACTTTGTACCCAAGTCCTTTGGACCCATTTCAAAACAAGTTTGGTAATTTTCTTAATTTCTGTGAGAAGAGAGGTTTTATACCCCGCCCTTCACTACCTGAAGGAGTCCTGGAGTGGCTTACAATCACCTTCCCTTCCTCTTCCCACAACAAGGAGTTGTTCAAGAAGTTCAAGTTCCGCAGGGCCTGCAAGACAGAGCTCTTCCACCAGGCTTTCAACTAGGAGCTGCCCTCCACTACCGCCAACTATTACTATCAATAACATCTGTGGTGGGGGCCGGCCCTGTCGTGGGAGACTGGAATACTACTAAGTCGGGATCTTAGTATGTCATCTCATAGTACGCTCCCCTAACTCACGGATGGACTACCAAGGCGAGCACATTTAATATTGTATGATTGTTTTAACTGGTTTTAAATGTTTTATGCTAACCGGCTGTATTACGCCGGCAAATTATTATAAATAAATAGACACCTTGTAGGGTTGCCAGGTCCCATCGTCTCCCCAGCGAGGGGATTTGGGGGGCAGCCTGAGAAGGGGAGGGGTTGTCCCCAACCTGACATCATGCAGAGTGACGTCATCACGTCGGGGACACAGTGCCATGGACACATGTCCCCCCACTTTCCCCGAAGCATTTAAAGAGAACCTTCCCTTTAAATGGTTGGGGGAAAGTGGGTGCCACGCCCGCCTACCCTGCAAGCCACGAATCCGTGACCTGTGGGGCAGGTGCACTCAGTGCCCACTCCTTTCCCTTCCCCTTTCCACAACAGACACCCTGTGAGGGAGGTGGGGCTGAAAGAGCGGATGCCACCTGCCCTCCAAGCTGCAAATTTGCTGCTTGCGGGGCAGACACGAACGGCTCCTGCTCTTTCCAAGCGGGGCTGCAGATGACTGTTGGGGGCGGGACATCCCCAGCTGGCCGGTGTTTGGGGAGAGCCCCAAAAATCGGGATCCTCCGCCCCCACTTGGGGACTGGCATCCCTAGCACCTTGTGAGTTAGGTGGGGCTGAGAGAGCTCTGAGAGGACTGTGACTGACCCAAGGTCACCCAGCTGGCTGCACGTGGAGGAGTGGGGAATCAAACCCGGTTCTCCCAGATTGGAGTCCACTGCACTTAACCACTACACCACAGCGAGCTCTGTGGAATATGTTCCAAAAGTCTGGGGGAGGGCATGATCTAAAGGGTAATATCCAGAAATGGGTCTTCTGGCAGCTTAAAGACTGATTGTGTCAGAGCCCCAGTCAAGTCACTCTTCAGACACACTTTCTTGGTTGAAAGTTTTATTAGAAGGTATGAGATGTGCAGGGACTGAACTCTTGTCAGAACTGGGGTGCAAGGGCGGGAAATGGTGCATATAGTCACAATTACACATTCCATTCGTACACATCAGCATTACTGTCCAGACCATGAGAGATAGACGGTCCCCGTCTAGCTAATCAAAGGCACTTCTCCAAGGACACCTTCCCATGTGAAAGGAGCCTCTGGGGCTGCTTAGAAGAATGACTGAGGCTGGCACCGCTACTTCTACATACACTCACTTCCCCCCCCCCTCAGGAATGGCAAAGGGGAACAGGTTATAGCATAGGAGGCAAGCGTTACAACTGCAATGGATGGACTCTACAACAGCTCAGGTATCAATAAGGTACAAGGCAGTAATCCAGCAGGTACAGCTGGGCAAACTACCTGAGCCTGACAGATTGTGGCAGAGGCTTTCATAGGCTAGAAGCCTCCTCATCTAAAGTGCGTAAGGATCTGCATACGAGGATAGAGGAAGAAATTCCAAGCAGATAGACACAAATGTACCTCCTTTGACTGGCCTTCTGCATCCAAAGCTGGTGTTCTGCCACTGAACCGGGGTCTTCCAGCTAAGACCTTAGCCCATAGTTCGAGCTCTGGGATTTACCACGCTACTTTTTATAGAGTCAGACCCTTGTTTCATCTAGGTTAACGTTGTCTGCAGTCACACACACTAAATAATCCGCTTTCAATCCGCTTTCAGTGCACTTTGCAACTGGATTGTACTGTGCGAACTGGCAAAATCCAGTTGGAAAGTGCATTGAAAGTGGATGGAAAGTGGATTATTTAATGTGTGTGTGACCACCGCCATTCTGTCTTTTAACTGTGACTCTCCAAAGTTTCGAGCAGAGAAAGGTCTTTCTGAACACCTGGATTCCTTTACCTGGAGACTGAACGGGGGACCTTCTGCATTCAAAGCGGGTGCTCTAACCACTAAACCACCACGTTATAACGGTTTTTGGGATCCCTTTTTCAATACACGTCACAAAGCGACTGGTTCAGATCCCGCCATGGACCAGCCAGTGGCTTTCTCCACCCCCATGGTTCCCACGATACGGGAGATGAAGATGACAATTCCAAACTGCCGTACAGGGTCATTGTACTTTGAACACATGACAGTGTTGTGCTAAAGATTTCTATCCATACCCACCCACCCATTTTTGTCCTCGCAGACATCGACGAGTGCGACCGCCAGCCCTGTGGGAATGGCACGTGCAAGAATACAGTGGGGTCCTACAACTGCCTCTGCTTCCCTGGCTTTGAGCTGACCCACAACAATGACTGCATGGGTAAGAGAGTCCCGGCTGGCACGCTGCAGGTGGGAGAGGCCTTGGACATGCTTTTGGTAGGGATGCATTTCTCCTCGGATTTAGTGTTCCAAGTGACCTAGACCGTTTCCACACAGCATCCCCCTCCTATTATCCACTTTTTGAGGTTTCCCCCTTACTTTGCTCCGATCTTTTTTGAAAGAATGCAGCCCAGTGGCACTTTCTGGACAGGAAGGTGCACATTTTCAAAGGTCCCGCCCTCATTGGCACCAGTTTCCTTTCATCAGTCTCATGCAGTGCCCATTTTCCCCACTGTATCACCAGAAGGCGGGGGGAGGCCTTCTTTATTAAATCAATAGTTGCTATTGTGCTTTGTGCAAAACCATAATAATGTTGCCATGATCCACTAGTTCCTGCGGATTCTCAGGTTTCATTAGAAAGGGGGGGAAAGTAAGTCTAGCTCTTTTTGTTGTGGAGATATAAGGAGAAAGGTGCAGGCAGTTTTTGTCCATATTTCATAGAAAGGAATGAGGAGGAGAAGGTGCAAGACCTCATGAGACAGGCAGGAATGTACTGCTCAGTTAAACATGTGGATGTTCCATTGCTGCTGCAAATGCATTTCCATTCACCACAGTAACAAAAGCAACACAAAGAATTGCCACTGTGTGGATGCAGCCCTGATCTTGTTTTGAAAGTACAGCCAATGAAATACCCGTAACATGGGTATTCAGAAGTAGACTACCTCTAAGCATTCAGGTTCCATTCAGTCATTGTAGCAAATAGCCATTTATGGATAGCACCTCTGAATGTGTCTAAATCCTCCTTTAAAAGCAGACTAAACTCATGGCCATCACTACATCCAACAAGCTTATTCCTCACTGAGTGAAAAAGTACTTCCTTTTGCCTGTCTAGAATCTCCTGCCCGTCACCTTCATTGGGTGCCTGAGACAATACAATTCCAGATTTTGTACAGAGCATTGATCATGCACGGTTGCTCACAACCAGGGGTCATTTCATAGAAAAAGAGGTGCAGGAGCTCATTAGCATAACTTATTAGCATAACTTATTTGCATATGCCACACACCCTGACATCACCGGAGGTGTGTCAGAAGGCAACACCCACCGCTCAGGTTCCACTGGACTGTTTTGGATTGCTAGCTATGGAGGGGGGGGGACGCTCAGATCTGCCCTCATAGAGGAGGGAGAGCTTGTACCTGAAGGTGGGCCGGGGGGGGGGCTTTGCAACTTATTTGGCTGCTTCTTGCTCCTCGTGGCCCGACTGAGGGCTGCTGGGAGCAGGGGGGGGCTTGTTGCATGTGCCCGCCCCCTGGGCTCATTACTGCCAGAGCTCCGCTCCTGTGTGCTCCCGCAGGAAATAACCCCTGCTCACAATACTCCATCCCTTCACATATTTTCCCCTCTGTTACCTTTGTACAGATGTGTACTGATTAAATCCTGGGCATGATTGTATGCACTGGTGCATAAAGATTCTTTGGGGGTGGCCCTGACCTGGATAGCCCAGGCAAGCCTGATCTTGTTAGATCTCAGGCTGACCCTGGCAAGTACTTGGATGGGAGACCTCCAAAGAATACCAGGGCCAGGAGGCAGAGGCAGGCGATTAAACCACTTCTCTGAATGTCCTCCATGCCCCAGTAGGAACCTCCAGAGGTTGCCATGACTTCCAGGCACGGGCACGCACGCACACATGCACACACACACACATATATAAAAATGCAAAAATACCACCCCCCAAAATTAAAAGGATTATTTGGGGGTGGAGTGTGCAACAATAAAACTCCACATGAATAGAATCATACAAACTATTTTATCAGCGTACACAGAAGGATGGCCCAGGCTAGCCCGATCCCGTCAGATCTTGGAAGGTAAGCAGGGTCGGCTGTGAATTGTACTTGGATGAGAGGCCACCGAGGAAGTCCAGGGTTGCTACACAGAGGGAGGCCATGGCAAACCACCTCTGAACCTCTCTTGCCTTGAAAACCCCCCAGGGTCACTGTGGGTTTCCCCCCCATTCTCATTTTCCTTGCTTATAAGTTCCTGTTTCTTTGGGGGGGGGGTTTCCCCTCTTCTGCACATGTTTTGTTCCCTCTAGTGGCCGATTCAATATTACACCAACTTCTGTCCAGCATATCTCCCTGCAGATTTAAACTGCATGTTTTTATGACAAACGTAAAGCAGTGCAATTTCCAATCAACCACTAGAGGGAGCAAAAAAACCCCCAAAACAGGAATTTACAAGCGAGGAAAATGAGAATGCACAAAAGCCCCATAAGTCAAGCTGGGACTTGATGGCACTTTCCATCACCACAGAACAGGGGGAATATTTGCAAATCAATTGAAAGCTGCAGCAAGTTACATATTCTCCCATTTCTACATGAATTTTTGAAAATTCTCCTATTTAAAGCAGAAAGAGGCGGGATGGCACAGTTGGGGGGCAATCTGCTCGCTCTTTGTTTTTGAAAATGTTCACGCTTGCCTCCTTTCCCGTTCTCCCCACAGATATCGACGAATGCTCTTCTCTAGCTGGGCAGGTTTGCCGAAACGGACAGTGTATCAACAATATCGGCTCCTTCCGGTGCCTCTGCCAGGAAGGCTACGACCACACAGCAGATGGCAAGAACTGTGTCGGTGGGTGCCTTCTGAATATTGACTCCTTGAGATCCCATCTGAGTGGCATGGGGTCCGAATAGGGTTGCCGGGTCTTACCTTTCCTGCAGCGGGGGGCTCCTGGCTCCTCCTTGGGATGTCTTTGCCTCGTGCGCAAAGCGTGTGCAGTGCAATGACATCGCCACTAGTGATGTCATCATGAGAGACCTCCCAGTTGAGAATGATAAGAATATAGAAACAACCGGAGAGACGTTTTTATAATGCAATAGATACTATATTGAAATTTTATACAAATATCCACAAAGTGTAATTCAACATTTAAAATGCTAAGTTTATAAATCCATAGAAAAATCACCTAATAGTTCATACATAAGAATCACAATATGGAACGAAGCTTCCGGCTTGTGTCTTCGTTTGGATCCCAAACTTCCTCAGAAGTAAATTCTCTTATTCATCATTTTGCATTTAGTGAGTGTCGTCCATAATTTCCTCTTTGCTTTTCAAAGCTTATGTTCCAAATAGGAAACAACAACCTTCATGCTAGGCTCCAGTCCAGTCTGCTGCGCGCCTTGCATTCTAGCATTCAACAGCGCGCAGCAGACTGGACTGGAGCCTAGCATGAAGGTTGTTGTTTCCTATTTGGAACATAAGCTTTGAAAAGCAAAGAGGAAATTATGGACGACACTCACTAAATGCAAAATGATGAATAAGAGAATTTACTTCTGAGGAAGTTTAAGATCGAAACAAAGACACAAGCCGGAAGCTTTGTTATATATTGTGATTCTCTTAATACATTGTGATTCTTATGTATGAACTATTAGGTGATTTTTCTAAGGATTTATAAACTTAGCATTTTAAATGTTGAATTACACTTTGTGGATATTTGTATAAAATTTCAATATAGTATCTATTGCATTATAAAAACGTCTCTCCGGTCATCATGCTGGGGCCATCGCGCAGTGACACCCTAGTGTTCAGGGCAAAAACTCTATGGTAGCCATAGAGTCCCCCCCCCCCCCAAATCCAAGACGTTG
>NW_015160240.1:298594-310140 GCF_001447785.1 Gekko japonicus
CGGCTTCAAAAGGGAACTAGATAAGCATATGGAGCAGAGGTCCATCCGTGGCTATTAGCCACAAGGTATAGATAGGGGCTCTGGGGCAACTGATGCTCTGTATTCTTGGTGCTTGGGGGGGGGGTCAACAGTGGGAGGGCTTCTAATGTCCTGGCCCCACTGGTGGACCTCCTGATGGCCCCTGGTATTTCTGGCCACTGTGTGACACAGAGTGTTGGACTGGATGGGCCTTTGGCCTGATCCAACATTGGCGTCTCTTATGTTCTTATGATGCCCCAGTATGATGATGTCACTACTGGTGATGTCGTCGTGTCAGCGGCATCCCCGTGGGATGCTGCTATTTGGAGGTGGGGCTTCCCCTGCCGGCCAGCTGGCTGACAGCGGATTGGAGCCCCCCAGAATCAGGGGATCCCGTGCCCCAACCGGGGGGACGGCAACCCTAGGTCAGAGTATATCAGTCCTGACTCAAGGGGACAGGGTGATGATTAGGGGACAGGGTGATGATTGTGCAGTTGTCCCAATTTCGCCTAAATTTTCAAATGACCAAAACTGTATGATTGAACCTCTATGGCAACGCTGCCTTACAAAACCTTGATAATGCCCTACAGAGTGGAGAATGAAGGTCGCAGGGAGGGGGGGGGCCTTGAGTGTCTCATCCATCAAAGAAGCTCATTTGGTGGGTACACAAGAGACGGCCTTTTCAGCAGCAGCCCCACAGATATGGATTGACCTCCCAAGAGAGGTGTGCCCGGCCCCTTCTCTTTCAATCTATCGGAGGCAGCTGAAGACGGTTTTATTGGATTGGAAGGTCGCATTGGATTAATTTATTAGCAGTCCTAAAGTGTGATTTTAATTTCGGGGGGGGGGGGATTGAGTGTTATATATTTTATGTATTTTATCTATATTGTAAGCTGCTTTGATTTCCGTCAAGAAGGACGGCAGCTAAAAATGTTTTAAATAAATAAAACAGACCGTTACATAGGGAAGAGAGATTCAGGTGGGTAGCCATGTTGGTCTGAAGCAACAGAACAAATTTCAAGTCTAGTGGCACCTCCTAAGACCAGCAAAAGTTTGATTCACAATATAAACTTTTGTGTGCAAGCACACTTCTTCAGATACAATGAATTGGAAGTTATCAGTCCATACATATAGATAGAAGGTGAGCAGCAAATTAGTATACAGCATAATGAAGATGTTTTAACAGATGCAAGGACCAAACTGGAACAACAAGGTTCGTTTATATGGTCATCATTTGTTTGGATTTAATTTTGGGAGGGAAACAGGCTGCGATCATACGCACGATTAGACCCGGCATAGGTGCGAATGCCGATCGGATTTAAAGGGACAACAACATCTGGAAAACGCCCCCGCAGCCTTTGGCAACCCGTTCTGCTCTGCCAGAGAAGCAGAGTTAAAAGGCACTGTGGAAATCCGGTAGTAAACGGGTTGCGACGGGCCGCAGACAGACTTTCCCGTGCTCCAGCGCGCTCTCATGGCGTCAGGATGGTCTGATCAGGCCATCCCAACTCCGTGCCATTGTTTTTCCTCCTTCACAATATGCACATCGTCGCAACTCCTTAGGGAGCCCTCGGTGTGGAGGTGCAATTCATCGATCCCTCGTTTAAGTGCATGGGGGGGAAGTGCACACACAAAAAAGACTCACATGCAGTTGCATCTGATCACACACTGATGGACTGCGCCCACAGCTTCAAAGGGCGGTGTGATCGTGCAACTGTGGGTCAAATTCCTCCGGAGGAAATAGCCTTGCTTCCCCCCCCCCCCATAGTGAAGCCAATAAATATGTCAAAATTGGAGATTGATGTGTAAATGTATCCTTCTTAATTGTGGAATGCTGAGAGCAATTAACTGAGACCCTGTTGTTACGCTCCATCTGCCTCCTCTCAAGCATGGAGGTTACCAAGCATGGAGGTTAAATCCAAACAAATGGTGACCATATAAACTAAGCTTGCTATTCCTGTTTGGTCTTTGCATCTGTTAAAACATCTTCAGCCCCGGTCACACGGGCCAGATAACGCGGGGGGGGGCATGGCTGTTTGTCCCGGAGCAAAATAAAGCGCTGTAGCCTGATCACACGGTCCCCTGAGTCTCCGTGCTTAGGCTGTTAGCTGGTGATCACACGGTGATGCTGGAGCGTGGCAAAGAAGCGGCGCGGCAAGCATTTCGCATTTGTGCGCATGTGCAGTTCCACGGAGCAGCACTGCTTTCAGTTATGTGTTTGTGTGCATGCACTTACGAAAAACATCCGGTTTGCGACGGGACGTGGACACCCGCCGGATGCCACGGGATACTAGCGCTCCCACAATCAGACGCCCACCCGTGCCCCGCGTTTTTGGATACTAGTGCACTTTCCGAGGTAGTTTTTTCCTGCGCATCTTCGGCGGGACGCCACGGGTTGGCCACGGGTGTGCTACGCTTCCCAGATGTTGCAGTGTGATCGCGCCCCGAAAATCCACCTGACATTCACGCCTTTAGCGCGGCAAATCCTCCATGTGAATGGGGCCCTCATTATGTTGTATGCTAATTTGCTGCTCACTCTCGATCTATATGTGTGGACGGGTACTTCCATTTCAATGTATCTGAAGACGTGTGCATGCACATGAAAGCTTATACACCCAGAATAAAACTTTGTTGGTCTTAAAGTCACCACTGGATTCGAAATTTGTTTTCTAGGGAAGAGAAGCTGAAAGAAGTCGTGTTTCCCTTCCTGTGAGTCTCACCCTCATCTAGACTGGAATGGGGCCAAGCAAAGACCACGGATTTGGGGAGGGGAAAGAAGTTGCTTGGGAGCCGGGATGCCCCACTGCAACCACTGGAGGGCAACGTCTCCCCATCCCAACCTCTCTGACACCTCCTGCCTTCATTGTAGCAATTAGGCCTAATGTGCCTGTCTCTTCTTGTTTTCTCCTTGCAGATATCAACGAATGTGTTAGCCTCCCAGGAACATGTTCTCCGGGCACCTGCCAGAACCTGGAAGGCTCCTTCCGTTGCATCTGCCCCCCAGGCTATGAGGTGCAGAATGACAATTGCATTGGTAAGTCACAAGACGAATATCTCGAAAATTCGTCCGATCGAGCATGTTCGTTCCCCACAGTGGAGATCTGGATGCTTCCACGGGAGGCTCTCAAACCATGACATGAAGCCTATAGCCCTCTCCCGTTGCATGCTCCCCAGCAGCTGCTGTTCACAGGTAGACTGCTCCTGCACATGGAGCATCCATTGTGCAAGAATAGCTAAATAGCCATTGGCAGACATCCTTTGTGTATTTCACGAAGCCCTTTTTGATAAGGAGAGTCCAACAGGATCAAACCAAAGCACCCTTCTAGCCCACCACCCTGTGAGCAGCGCAGAAGCTTGGCGAAGCCAACAAGCTGAATACAGAGGCTCATGTGTCTCCCAGTTGTTGCAACTGTGACTTAGCAGTATACAGCCTCTGAACATGGAGGTTCTATTCAATTCTCATGGCTAACAACCATGGGTAGACAGAGTACCATAGACCTCCCCTCCCGTGAATTCTGTCGAATCCCTTTGAAAGCCATGTGTGACAGTGATTCTTGCCACATCACGTGGCAGAAAACGCTGTGGGTTTCATGCTGTGCCCCACGACCTTGCCCACAAAACCTTCCCCGGCCTGGGTTGGGACGGGAGGGAGAGGGGAACATCCGTGCCGAAGCTCTGGCTCATCTTTCCCTGGCGGGTTGCAGATATCAACGAGTGTGCTGAGGAGCCCAACATCTGCCTCTTTGGGACCTGCACCAACACGCCAGGAACGTTCCAGTGTATCTGCCCACCGGGCTTCGTGTTGTCTGACAACGGTCGGCGTTGCTTTGGTAAGTGCTGCCCTGTAGCAAGGGGGACTACCCATCTTGGGGGAGAGGGACGATGGCAACTTGGCAATGGAGCATGTCGAACAGCAGCGGCGGCCTGATAACAGGTGGTCTGAGCCTCATTCTGCTGTGGCCGAGCCAGGTCTCCTCTAGGCCCCATCTACTTTTTTCTTGATTTTCTCATGCGGCCTGCTGCTCCCTCAGACTCTCTTGTCTTGCAGTTCTTTGGCCTTCTGTCATGACCTGTGTAGGCCTGGGAGACAAGCATAGAGGTCTAGGCCTCTCGAGACCTGTATGGGAGTGGAAAGCAGACAGCCTACAATCCCCACAATCCTTAGTGATAGTTGTAGCCAATCGGTGTACAGGGATTGTGTGAGGTGATTGGGACTTAAGCTTTGTGGGCCATGAAACTGGGTTCTTTTCTCTTCTGTGGTCTTGCCTCACACAGAGTAAAACTGAGGGGACCAGTCTGAGAGAAAGATCCCTCACTTGGGACAGAGTGAGTACAGGCAGGAGGCCCGGTATAAGAGGGCTGTGGGCCTTGAAATAGTAACTAGTTAAGTGAAATAGTCGCGTTAATTCCATTCCCACAAAGCCCTTTCTTTCCTTTTCCTTTTCTTCCCTTAGAAGCTCATTGGAAAATACTTATTGGCCCCGGTCACATGGGCCAGATAACACGGGGGGAGGCATGGCTGTTCGCCCCAGAGCAAAATAAAGCACGGTAGCCCGATCACACAGTCCCCCGAGTCTCTGCGTTTAGGGTGTTAGGTGGCGATTACATGGCGATGCTGGAGCGTGGCAAAAAAGCGGCGTGGCAAGCGTTTTGCATTTGTGCACATGCGCAGTTCCGCAGAGCAGCACTGCTTTCAGTTACGTGTTTGTGCGCATGTGCTTACGAAAAACATCCGGTTTGCAACGAGACCTGGACGGGCGCTGGATGCCATGGGATACTAGCGCTCCCACGATCAGACGCCTGCCCCTGCCCCGTGTTTTCCGGATACTAGTGCACTTTCCGCAGTACTTTTTTACTGCGCATCTTCGGCGGGACACCACGGGTTCACTACGCTTCCCAGATGTTGCGGTGTGATTGCGCCCCGAAAATCCACCTGACATTCGTGCAAATCATCCGTGTGACCAGGGCCATTCCTTGTTTTTTGGATGCAAGGGCTAAAGGGACTGTGGCATAGTTTGCAATTGCTAAGGTAAATTTAGTGTCCTTCTCACTAAGCCAAAGAGCTAGGGTTTCTGGAGTATAAGGGGATGATTGGTCAATTAAAGGCTTAAAGCCCTTTCTTTTCCTGGGGTCTGTGCTCATAAGAAGGGCTCCACTAGATCAGACTGAAGGTCCATCTGCTCCAGTATTCTGTTTCCAACAGAGGACAGCTTGATGCCTCTGGAAAGCCCAGGAGCAGGGTAGGAAAGCAACCGCTTTTGCCTTCTATCGGTCTTCAGCCGCTGGTATTCAGAGACAGACTGCGTCGGCACAGAGAGGCTCCATTTAGCAAACATCACCAACAGCCACTGAGAGACCATGACTTTGTTTATTCTTGTTCTAAAACTGTATAAACGAATAGTCATCGTCACTTTTTGTGGCAGTGAGTTCCATAAGTTAATTACGCATTGTATGAAGAAGGGCTTCCTTTTGGTTGTCCTGAATCTACAGCCTACCACTTTCCGGATAAGGGCGAGGGAGAAAAAGTTCTCTGGCCCTGTTCACACAGCGAATTTGCCGCGGGAGAGCCATGGATGCCGGGCAGATTATCCGTGCGCGATCACACCGCCACATCTGGCCGAAAACCCACAGTTAAAAAGTACCTGCAAACAAGTACTAGCAACCAGTTTGCCACGGGCTGCTGACGGCCTCGGTTGGTGTGATCGCACCAGCATGCGGCTATTCCCTCCAGCTGTCGTGTTTGCCACGGGCACTGACTGACGAAACTCCACTGCACCACGTTGCGTCTGATTGCATAATCGCAGATCAAACTGCGACAGCGCAAATAGCCCCCCCACACACACGTTATCCGGCCCGTGTGGCCAGGGCCTCAGTCTGCTTTTTCTACCATGGCCATAATAATATAACAGCTAGATTCAAGTCTAGTAACAACTCAGAGACCAAGATTTTGGGGGTCTGAGCTGCCAGTGCTCCCTTCATCAGCGCAGGGATTCTTAAAAGCTTCCTGAAAATCTTGCGGAATCTAAAGTGCTACCAGAACGGTTCTACTGCTGTGCTGACCAACATGGCTCCCCTCTGAAACCATATTAATATAGAAGAAGAAGAGATTGGATTTATACCCCGCCCTTCACTACCCAAAGGAGTCTCAGAGCGGCTTACAAACTCCTTTCCCTTCCCCTCCCCACAACAGACACCCTGGGAGGGAGGCGGGGCTGAGAGCTCTGAGAGAACTGTCCGTGAGAAAACAGCTCTAACAAAACTATGGCTTGCCCAAGGTCATCCAGCAGCTGCACGTGGAGCGGAGTGGGGAATCAAACCCGGTTCTCCCAGATTAGAGTCTGCGCACTTAACCACTACACCAAATATAAATCCTTCTCATCCCCCCCCCGTCATCTTATTTTTAAACTGAAAGTTATAAATTCTTCCATCTTTCTACCCCCCATGAAAAAATTTTAAGAACATAAGAAAAGTCCTGCTGGATCAGACCAATGTTCCCATCTAGTCCAGCATCCCGTCTCACACAGTGGCCAACAACAGGGCATATAGACTGAGGCCTTCCCCTGAGGTTGCCTCCTGGCTCTGGGATTCAGAGGCTTAGTGCCTCTGCATGTGGAGGTTCCCCTCAGTCTCCATGGCTGGTAGCTATTGATAAGGTTTATCCTCCGTGGATCTATCTAATCCCCTTTACAAGCTGTTTCTTCCTGTGGCCACCACGACATCCCACCTGTGTCAGGATCTTGCAAGTTCCACCTGCCAATGCCCTGATTCCTCTTTTCCCTCCCTACTCCGCAGACACACGCCAAAGCTTCTGCTTCACTCGCTTTGACGCTGGGAAGTGCTCCGTCCCCAAGGCCTTCAACACTACCAAAGCCCGATGCTGTTGCAGCAAAATGCCCGGGGAAGGCTGGGGTGACCCCTGCGAGCTGTGCCCACAGGAGGGCAATGGTAGGTGTCTGGCTGAGCGTCTTTCACATGCCTCTCCTTAAAGTGCTTCATAGGCCTTATTGCCTTGCCCGTGTAAAAGGTACAAATTCAGTTTTAAATACATCCATGTTTCTTTTTGAAACCATCTGATGTCCATGCAGGAAACGTTCATTTCAACCATCCACCTCTTCATTTTTAAGATATGCTCTGTCCAAAGAGCATTTTTACACTTGCAGCTAGCATTTCCCCGCATAGAGATGTATATGGGTTTGTTCGTCTGTTAACCATTGTACCAAAATGTGGTGGGGAAACCCAGTCAGTTTCACCAGGGCAGAGTTCTCTTGTAGTGCCCTTTTCTTGCTTTCTAGTGAAACTGACAAGATAATGAGAAGTTTATTTTAAGTTTCCATGCTGCCTTCACAGGGCTTTTCCGCATTCTCATTTTTGTGGCTTTCCTTTTTCTTTTTCTTTGGGGGGGGGGGGTTTTTTTTCCATAACTGTGGGGGGGGGTCTTTTCTGCACATAATTCGATATTATATCACTGTTTTATCCAGCATAAAAACCTGTGGTTTAAATCTGCAAGGAAATATGCCAGACATGCAGCAAGAGGGAGCAAAACACACGTGAAAAAGAAAAAAAATGAAGCAATAGCAAAAGCAAAAAATGAAACATAAGCCACAAGAGTGAGAATGCAGAGGAGCCGCCCCCCCCCACACTTCTGGACTGGCCAGTGAAACTGACCAGGCCAAGAGAATGTCTTGTCAGTTTCACAGGATGTCAGTTTTCTTTTGCTGTCCCTTCCCTGTTCTCCAGTGATACTGACAATATTTCTCCTCACCAGTCTTTTCCTTTTCACTGGGGAGCAGAGAGGGAGATGGTGAAGGCAGAGGGTGAACTTGAAAGCACATGGATGAGATGGTACCCATCTCTAGCCGCAAGGGGCTATGGCGCATCTAATGTTGACCAACAGGGGAGTTTATTGTCTCATATTAGTTTAAAGTTCGAAACGTCTGAATAGTGATGACTCGCCTTTACTGAAGTGGGGAAAGATTCACAAGTGATCATTTAACTGTTTGAAAATGCATGCATTGTTTCCGGTTGTGCCAGAATTTGTTGGCTGGCTGGTTTGCATCCTGCAAGGGAGGGATTAGGTGGGGGCAGAAGCAGTTTTCCATCTCCTCCTCGCCAGTGTGTCGCCTGCCTCGTTGCAGAACTGATTTTGCTCTGAGTGGCAGAATTTTGGGGTAGGAGAGTCTAGGCGAGCACAGCGACAGTGAGAGCAGCCCTATGTGGGCAACAAACACACGGGAAACATGGCAAGGTTGAGTAAACGTGGGAAATCACCGTGTTCAAACAAAACAGACAGTTCTGATATGCTGCTATAACTTCATTATTCGATTAAATCATGTAATGCACAGTAAAGCAACCTATTAATTATAGTACTGATAATAATGACATGAAGATATAGAAATGAATATGACAAAAGTTGCATGTTTTGAGAAATTATTCTTCAGGCAGTCTATTTCTCCTGGAACCAAAGCTTACAATGCTACAATGCACAAGTGAAGAAATTCTGTAGAAGGCTTCTCTGGTTCTCCTGGGAGGCGTATTGCATTGACGTTTGCTGCATCCCTTTTCTGAAAGCAAGACAGCCTGCAACACTGAATCCTGTCTGCATAATCATCTCTGCAGAGGTGGACTTTCCTACAAGAAATCTATATCTTCATGTCATTGTTATATCAGTTAATAGGTTGCACTAGGGTCCTTACTGTATATTATAAGTATATGATTTAATTGACTAATGAAGCCCCCCCCTCCTCAGATGAGGAAGAGGCAGGGAACAACTCAGCCTTCTCTAGAGACAGCCCAGAGGAAGAACCCTTAGCAATACCCGAGGAGGAGGATCTGTAGAAGGCTTCTCTGGTTCTCCTGGGAGGCGTATTGCGCTGACGTTTGCTGCATCCCTTTTCTGAAAGCAAGACAGCCTGCAACACTGAATCCTGTCTGCATAATCATCTCTTCTGCAACTTCCCTGGCTGCTTCTTGCTCTGACTGAGGGCTGCTGGGAGCAGGGGGTGGGACTTGTTGCCTTCCCCCCGGGCTCTTTACTCCCGGAGCTCCGATCCTGTGCGCTCCTGCAGGAAATGACCCATATGACACTAAGCTGGACCATCAGTCCACTCAGCCTATTCCTGCTCTGCAGGGTCTTAGATTTCCTTTTACATTTTCCCACACCCTGGGTGTATTATTGTTGTGCTGTCGGCTGCTTGTTACAGATTTTTCAAACTGTGAACCACAAATAGCCCGGAAGAGCCCAGTCTCGTCAGATCTCAGAAGCTAAGCAGGGTCAGTATTTGGACGGGAGACCGCTGAAGGAGAGTCTGCAGAGGAAGGCAATGGCAAACCGCCTTTGCTCTTCTCTTCCCTTGAAAGCCCCGTGAGCGGTCCAGCCATGAGTCAGTTGCAGTTCAACACCACACCAGACCCGTGGCCAGGATTTTGTGGCTTGTGGGGCACATCTTTCTCTGGTGGGGTTGAAGTTCTCAGTGCAGAAAGAAAAGCCATTCAGCCAATAGAAAGCTGTTACCAGGATAGATCTCTAAATTGCAAGCTGTCAACCACTTTAGATGACAGATCTCAGCTGCTGCAAGTTAATCACTTCTGCCAGCCAGCCGAAGCAACAATTCTGATAACAAGCCGGCAGGTGGGGAGTGATGACTTCTATAGTCAAGAAAGCTAACAGTTAGGCAGAAAAACTCTCTTAAAGGAGACCAGTTTTTGACACAGAGTTAGAAGGGATCCTAGAGGTCACCTACTCCAACCCCCTTGCTCGGTGTGGGAATTAGTCAACTGAAGCACCCCACTTGCTTAAAGGATTGAAAAAAGTATTTACAGGAGAAATTCTTGTGGGACTGTGCCTTTAAGAAAGGGGGCAGAGAAAAAAAGAAAGAAAGAAAGAAAGAAGGGGGGCAGAGCCACCATAAGCCCTGGCCCAGCTACGGGCCTGCAGCACACTTCATTTAAACTGCTCAGAATAGTTTTCATGGAAAAGCAGAATTCTGCAAAACTGTAGACAAATACCATCTCACCTCCATCCTCTTCCTTCTATAGTTGCTTTCCAGGAACTGTGCCCGTACGGCCATGGAGCCATTCCTGGACCAGGAGATACCCGGGAAGGTAAGTGTTTGTCCCCTACAGCAGAAAGACTCAGTTGCCAAAATTTACTTAGGAGCACAGTGCTCAATGGCACGCCCTTGGCTGCCCATTGTGAAAAGTAACCCTGTAATGTTAGCCAGATTCTGAAGGATGAGAAAACTCCGAAAGCCCTCCCCCGGCCTGAGAGAAATAGAGACAGCTAAAAAGGGACTGTCGATCCTCTGGCCACCTTTGACTCTCGACCATCTCTGTCTTTTTGTTAATTATTTTATTTCTTTTAGAAACGGATTAGCTGCTTTTCAACTGGGGGGAAAATGTTTCAAGGCAATTTACATTTCAAAAGGGTGCATTAGTGTTCATACCCATTCTTCCCTTTCAGTCGCCAAGGAGGAATTATTTTACTTATTTATTTCCATTTAGATGACACCTTTTGCCCCAATGAGGACCCAAAATGGTTCTCATAATTTCTGAGGGCCCTCAAAACAACCAAGTGAGGTAGGTTAGGCCAAGAGGGTGTGACTGGCCCGAGGGTGGCCAGCAAACTTTCCATGAGGAAAGGCTGACGGATATCCGCATGTATAGCCTGGGGAGGAGATGGCTGAGAGAAGAAGAAGAGGAGGAGGAGGAGGAGGAGATTGGAAGAAGAAGAAGAAGAGGAGATTGGATTTATACCCCGCCCTTCACTACCCGAAGGAGTCTCAGAGCGGCTCACAAACTCCTCTCCCTTTCCCTCCCCACAACAAACACCCTGTGAGGGAGGTGGGGCTGAGAGAGCTCTTTCAAGAACTGCCCTTTAGAGAACAGCTCTGAAAGAACTTGTGACTGACCCAAAGTCACACCAGCAGCTGCATGTGACGGCGTGGGAAATCAAACCCGGTTCTCTGGATTAGGGTCCCCCACTCTTAAGAAGAAGAGATTGGATTTATACCCCGCCCTTCACTACCCAAAGGAGTCTCAGAGCGGCTTACAAACTCCTTTCCCTTCCCCTCCCCACAACAGACACCCTGTGAGGGAGGTGGGGCTGAGAGAGCTCTTGACAGAAAACTGCTCTTTTTCAAGAACAGCTCTTATCAGAAGTCCAGCCAGCTGCAAGTGGAGGAGTGGGGAATCACACCCGGTTCCCCCAGATTAGAGTCCGTGCACTTCACCACGACACCAAACTGGTGGTAGGATAACCATCTTCAAGTCCTTGAAGGGCTGTCATTATAGAGGATGCTGCAGTGTTGTCTTCTGTTGCCCCAGGAGGTCAGACCAGAACCAACCAACAGGTTGAAATCAAATCAGAAGAGTTCTCGGCTAAACGTTAGGAAGAACTTCCTGAGAGTCAGAGTGGTTCCTCCGTGGAACGGGCTTCCTCGGGAGGTGGTGGGGTGGGCTCTCCTCCTTTGGAGGTTTTCAGACAGAGGCTAGGTGGCCATTTGACAGCAATGCGGATTCTGTGAACCTAG
>NW_015160240.1:310235-313070 GCF_001447785.1 Gekko japonicus
GGGGTGGGGGGTGGGGGTAGTTGTGAATTTCCTGCATTGTGCAGGGGGTTGGATTAGATGACCCCGGAGGTCGCTTCCAACTCTATGATTCTATGACTGCAGAGTGGGAATTTGAACCTGGGTCTTCCAGATCTTAGTCTGACGCTGTAACCACTGCTCCACAATGGCTCTGGAATGGCTGGCTGTTAAATGGTCCTAGTCACACCCTCCTGGATCCTCAAAGATGACAGAATTCAAGGAGCAAGTGGCATTCCCTTCAACAGGCCATGTGGCATCAGGGGTTGGCATCACGGGGAAACTGCCAAGGCCCAAGGCCCAGTAGGGGCACCACTGTCACTGGCCTCGGGTGATACCCCTCTCCTTTCATTAGGAGATGGGGAGACATGGTAGAGCGGAGGGGGGTCCCCAAGCTTTTTGCCCCAGAGGGTACCTTTGGCATTCTGACTCAGGAAGTTGGGCAAAGCAACAAAACGGCTGCCATGGGGGGGGGGAGCCAACAGAAAATTTCAAGAGCAAATGCACAGCTCTCATAGTCAAGTATAAGTTTATTGTCTTAGCCACAGGTGATAACATAATACATCAGACTATAAAATGGTAATGTAGACAATAAAAAAATATCAGTATACTCCTATACTCCATCTAATTTGCATTAAATACTAGTCATTCTGATTTTCCTTGTTGCTAAGGCAAATAATGCCATTCTGCTAGAGACATAGTGGTCAAGGTCCAAGAGTAAAAATTTGTACAGATCCAGATCGGAGAGTCCATTACGCTGTGGAATAATAGGGATGATGTACTTTAGCCTAAGGCCTTCATGCCACGGGCATCTCAGATTATAATGTACAATATCATCAACTTCCCACATATCACAAAGACAAAGTCCGGGGGGGGGGGCGGGGGAAGTACCAAAGAAACATCCGGTCCTGTTCACTGAGGGCACGGATTGAAATCTTAAAAGCTGTAAAAGCCGATCTTAATTCCAGGCTGGTGAACTTCTCTAAATACAGGGACTGACAGTGATCCCTTTTAAAAAGCTTGAATAAGGGTGCCGTAAGACAACGTGCCATCACACCCTGATCCATAAGCCCATCCTTTTTGAACACCCATTCCTTCAGTTCCCGTGCTTGGGTTTTATTCCTTAATAGAACATCAGGAATTGAACATTTCAATTCTCCAAACATTTCAGACAGAACCTCTTGCTTAACAGGGTGCCTTTTCATCTGCGCAGCCGTCCAGAAGCCCTGCTGGGCAAAAGCCCCACCTGGCCCCCTGCCCACTTTCTAATAGTCGTTGGTGGGCCCCAGGGCGTGGCACCCACGGGCACCGTGTTGGGGACTCCTGTTGTAGAACTTCTAGGCACCTTACTCCCACTCCTGGACCCCTCTGGCCCTGTGCACATCTATGTGCTGTTGCTATCTGGGTGCCCGCCATCTTTGGGCAAGCAAGCGCTGAAAGGAACATGGAGGAAGAGCCGCTAACCCGGATCTCCGAATCTTCTCCCTCTGGGCAGCAGTGCCCAAGGAGCAAAGAAGAAAAGGGCAAAAAGTGGACAGTGGATGGGCTATGGGCCCATCAAGGACATCTCGCTGCATCCCCACCCAACTTCCACTGGCACTGGTCTTGTGGGAAACATCTCCTTTCTGCGGGAGAGGTGAAGATTTATTTTATAAGTGCATTCCTGTGGCGACCTCTTATTTAGGGAGGACTGGTTTTCCCTTTAACTGTGCTCTTTGCTTTATTAAAATGGGTAGATTCTCCAAACTATACAAATTACTATGTTCAATTAAAGACGTAGGCTGGTTGAAAAGTCAAAACCAATGGCAGTTAGATAGTGCACAGCCATTATCTGAAAAAACTTGGCAATCAATTTGGACCCTACCTAATAACGTCTCTCCAATATTCAGTATTAGATTTAATACATTTAAAATACTACATAGATGGTACTTAACACCATCACGACTTCATAAAATACAACCAACCATTCCCTCGACATGCTGGAAACAATGTGGACAATCGGGAGATTTCTCACACTGTTGGTGGCATTGTCCATCAATTCGAAATTTTTGGGACCAAATTCTAGTACAGATAGGGGAAATTACTACTATTTACTTACCTGCTTCAATAGAATCAATTGTATTAGAATTAGGATTAATAGACCTAGAGCCCAAAAGCATGCAAATGCAAATAGCAATAATGATTGCGGTTGCCAGGATTTCAATAGCACAATTTTGGAAAGCTAAAGATGCCCCTTCACTTTATTGTTGGCAAAATAAGCTATGGGAATGTTTTGTGCATAGCAAAATTTCAAAAAATATCCATGGAGAAAACACAGAACGTAAACAAGAAATATTTCAGGCAACTTGGTTTCCGATTATTTCCTATTTAACAAAAAGTGGTATTGTACCCAAGAACTTACATTATGCAGACTTATTGTATTTTTGAAATTATTGTGTTTTGTTATCTGTTATATTTAGATGAAGTTTCTCTAACATTTAATTCTGTTTATATGGCAGTTCCAGAACGATATTTATTATGTTACATTGTTTGTATGAGTTGTTTGTTGGTTTGTTTGTTTTTCTTTTTAATAAAATAAAAATTATAAATTAAAAAAAAATGGGTAGATTCGGCTGCCACCAGGAATTTAAGGATTTCCAAACCTTCTCTCTGTTCTTCTTTCTGGTAAAGTAACCCAGGGTCTAGGCTTTTCAGGGATCTATGTGGTCCTGAGGAATGATTGAATTCAATTCTGGGATATATTTAAATAAAATAGGATTTATTGAAAGAGGAACAAAATAAGAGGTTGGTTATTCTGTAACTGTTTAGGATGAAGGGACT
>NW_015160240.1:313101-315640 GCF_001447785.1 Gekko japonicus
CATAGTTAGCCACACAGGCTAAGGATATATACGGCACTCTTTGAGATCTCACACAGAACTCTGAACACTCACTGACTGAACACCCTAACTGAACAAATCCAACTGCTTTTCATACTAACTTTCATAACCGACTGACACACACACAGATCCATTTTAAAAACTACTTTAAAAGTTTTTTTAAATCCACTTTAAAAACTGACACTCACCCAGATCCACACTCTCTCATCCACCAATCACAGCACATTTGTCTCTCTCAATCACTCTGCTCTGCTATCACTATACCTCAACCAAACACCTAAAGAGACACACACACACTCTTAAAACAAGGAATCGTTACAGTTCCCTTGTCAGCAAGAAAGAGTTCTCAAAACTGAAAGAATTAGCTGCCAGCATATATTAATGAGAATCAGAGAGGACGCCACAAAAAAAAAAAGATATTAAGCATCTTAAAGCAACTTCACAATGAAGAAAATGGTCAGGAAAGCTAAATTGTAATTAAAAAGTTTGCCGCCTCCTTTCCCACCTAGATGTGAATGAATGTTCCGAGAATCCTGGCATTTGTGTCAACGGGGCTTGCATCAACACAGATGGGTCGTTCCGATGCGAGTGTCCTTTTGGGTACAACCTTGATTACACTGGAGTGAATTGCGTTGGTGAGTGTCCTTGACCGCTCCGCATCCCTCTGTTCCCACATCCAGTTGTGCCGGGGGGCATGGGGGGGACCGCCAGGTCATTTTGAGCATCTGCTCTTCTTGATCAGAGTCCAGCAGCGCCTTGGAGACCGACAGGTTTATCAGGGTGTAAGCTTTCAAGAGTCAAATCTCCCTTTGTCACATATCTGCCCTCTGAAATTACTCTTTTTGAATATCACTGAAACTGAGAAAAAGCAGGGAGGTTCACTTTTCAGAGCTTCCTTGCTTGACAAGGAACTACCCCATTTGCTAATATTAGTCGTTAATATTTTCTTGGTTCAGTCCTTATCACAATACAACAGCAGCAGAAAAATGGCATAGATCTCAGAGCCCCACCCAGTGTTCCCTCTAAGCTGAGTTACTGTGAAGGTAGCTCACAGTTTTTTAGCCTCCGGCTCACACATTTTTGTTTTAGCTCAGGGAGGATGGCTCCAGAATAAACTAAGGTATGCAGGAGCCAAATCTTTCGCTCATGACTTTAATGCCAGTAGCTCACAAAAGTAGAATTTTTGCTCACAGGACTCCACAGCTTAGAGGGAGCATTGGCCCCACCCATTTTGAACTGTGCCTTCACCAACTCAAGTATGAATCAGTTCGTTGACCAATAAAATCAATGAAAGCTTGTGTTTTTACAAACCTGGAAAGCGTTCCTTAAATAGATCTATGTATGAATGACGCTTCACTATCCGATGACTATTTTGAGATATAGAGGTAAAGTTATGGGCAGTCACCCCTTTGTTTGACTTGGAGCTGCTCTAGATCTTCGACATGGTCTCTGTGCTTCACACCCATGGGATTCAGTGCGCACGCGCTGGATCAATTGGCATTCTAGCAAGCTCTTTAACGGATTTTCACGCCCAGACCTCGGGCATGCACAGGAACCCCACCGCGCATGCCCAGAGGGGTGGGCGCAGACATCCTGCCAGTTCCTTTCTTACCGCCGCATTGGAAAGACCTTTTCTCCGTCGGTCTGATCGGTTCAACTATTTTTGGCTATTTGCCTCACGGCTCTTTCGATTTTTTCCTCACTTTTCTCCTTTTTTCATATTACTACTTCGTTACCTACTTAAAAATGTTTAAAAAACAACTTTTATTTTTCTTGAGGGGGGAAGTTGCCGTTTACCTCAGCTTGGCCTTTGGGCTCTTACCCCCCTTCTTTCTTCTCTGCTTTTCTTGTTCTATGGAGAAGAAGTGGGGCTTTTTTAACCCGTGTAAAGGCTGCGGCAGTAAACTCGCACCGTCTGACCGCCACACCCTCTGTATTTTTTGTTTGGGTGAGTCTCACTGACCCGAGTCTTGCCGACACTGTGCTAGGTTTTCAAACCAGACCCGAAAAAACTGAGCTGCACACCTCAAAGTGGCCCTACTTGAATCAGCGCTACATCCTTCCTCAGCGATGGACTCAGAGAGACCTTCAACCTCGATGGCTCCGACATCGAGGCCTATCTCCGACATCAGCCAACCGATGTAGAAGCCTCTGGCACCAAAGGCGCAATCCTCTGCTTCCACGCTGGTGAAGAAGAGGCCCAAGGCAAGTAAGGATAAGTCCGCAAAGAAGGGCTCCTCTAAGCCCCTAAAAGCGGCAAAGAAGGTGAAGGTAGTGGCGTCTGCACTGGGTGATGCCCCTAAAGTGCTCCCCGCTCCATCGACATCGGAGACACACGCTCCTCCACCGATACCAACCATTCAACTTTTGGACTCGCCTATACAACAACTAGAGCATCCTTACTCCGACATCAAGAATGTGGAGCTCCTAAGTCACCCCATGGGTGCAGAGCCTTCCCTCTCTCCTTCTCCGTCGTCGAAATCGATGGTATCAGAAGCTCCCGACATCGATACAGGACGGA
>NW_015160240.1:316097-316269 GCF_001447785.1 Gekko japonicus
GAGAAGACTATTCTGATACAGAGGCTTCGGAGATCCAAACCTCCCCTGACCACAAGTCTCCTAACCAAGCTGTCGTGGAGGACCTCCCTATATCACCATCCGACAATCTCACTTCATATGCAGACCTTGTCAAAAAATGGCCCATTCTCGGCTTCCGGTTTGGCTCCCGCGA
>NW_015160240.1:319208-332236 GCF_001447785.1 Gekko japonicus
CGACCCATATTAGATCTAAGGGAGCTGAACTGTTATGTCACCTACCACCGCTTCCACATGGTGTCCTTACAGCAGATTATGTCACTTCTCCGGAAAAACGTCTGGATGGCCACCCTCAACCTCCAAGACGCGTACTTCCACCTCACCATCCACCCCTTCCACCACAAATACCTACGCTTCGCAATTGGTCAACAGCATTACCAATATGCAGCCCTACCGTTCAGCCTTTCAAGCGCCCCAAGAGTCTTCACAAAGACTATGATTGTGGTGGCGGCCTTCCTCCGTCTCAAGGGAATCTCCATCTACCTGTACATCGACGATTGGCTCTTGGTAGCATCCTCCAAGGACACTCTGGTCTCAAACATCAACGAGACAATGGTACTCTTGGAAAACCTGGGCCTGCAAGTCAATCTGTAAAAGTCTCAACTTCAACCGGTCTAGAAAATACAGTACATCGGTGCTCTACTGGATTACCTGCCACAAGACAGAGCGGCAGACACCATCCACCTAGCCACCGTCGTCCGTACCCAACCTTCAGTCACGGCCTTCCAGATACAGAGGCTACTCGGTCTTATGGCCACAACTACGTCGGTCCTGGTCTTCGCAAAACTAAAAATGCGTCACCTACAACTGAAGAATGCACATACCCCCTCCCAATATACGAGAGTCTTTACTTTGGTGGACTGTCCCTTCCAATCTTTTCCAGGGAGCACCCTTCCATCCTCAGTCACCCCAAATCACCCTAACAATGGATGCTTCCCTGACGGGCTGGGGTGCCCACACGATGGGCCTTTGTGTTGGAGGCAAATGGGATGCGCAGAAGAGGAAGTGGCACTGAAACTGCTGGTAATACCGTATGCTGTCACCAGCTTCCTACCTATGATCAAAGGGAAATGTGTCACGGTCCTCACGGCAACACTACTGCACTCAGTTATGTCAACAAGCAAGGGGGCACTGTCTCCCTATGCCTCTGCAACCTTTCCATCCAGTTGTGGAACCTTTGTATCACCAACAACGTTTTCCTCATAGCTACACACATCCCTGGACACATGAACGTGCAGGCAGACCATCTGAGTCGAGCAGGACTCAGCCTTCACGAGTGGGAGATGAAACCAACCTACCTCCTCCCACTCTTCTGCAGGTGGGGAGTTCTCCAAGTCGATGTTTTTGCCACCAGAGCCAACAAAAAATGTCCTTTGTTCTGCAGTCGAGGTGGAAGGGATCCACAATCTCTAGGAGACGGTCTCCTCTATCCATCATCCACAGGCCTTCTTTACCTGTTCCCTCCACTTCCCCTGCTTCTGAGAGTGGTTCGCAAAATCATCAGAGACGGAGCGGACTGCATCTTAATAACCCCATGGTGGCCGAGGCAACCATGGTTCTTGACCGTCCTCGAGTTGTCAGCAGGGGTCTACCATCAATTCCCTCTGGCACAGGACCTCCTCTTCCTGTCCGACTCTCCTCTCCTGTGCCATGACATGCCACGGATGAAGTTGACTGCCTGGAGAATACCGTCAACACCTTTTCCACCCACATAGCGAACATTTTATTAAACACAAGAAAGCCTACTACACGGAAGTCCTTCCATTACAAATGGCAAAGGTTCTGTTCCTCCTTGGGTGACGATGCCCCTCGAGCCACCTCCATGGGGCTCGAGAAAGTTTTCCAATTCCTCCTGTCCCTCGCTGACTCGGGACTCTCTCACTCCTCGTTAAGAGTTTATTTGGCCGCACTTTCGGCCTACCATGTTCAAGTTGACGGGTGCACACTGTTTTCACATCCGCTTTCAAAACGTTTTTAAAAAAGTTTATTGCATCTCTACCCTCCTGTAGAAACTCCTGTCGTTCCCTGGGACCTTCCTCTAGTTCTTCGTCAGCTCACGAGGAAAACCTTTGAGCCACTCGCAACTTGTGACATGAAATTCCTGTCATGGAAGACGGCCTTTCTGTGAGGCGAGTTGGAGAAATACTGGCTTTCAGACATGACACGCCTTACTTGTCCTTTTTGCCAGACGGTGTCCGCCTCGTCCCTGACATCTCATTCCTGCCAAAGGTAGTGTCAGAATTCCACCTACAGGCAGAGGTCTTCCTCCCGGATTTCTTTCTGGCTCTGACATCCTCAGAGGACAGACTGTTACACACTTTGGATGTGAAGCGTGTGCTCCTGTTCTACCTGAACAGAACCCGCCCAGCGAGACGTGACTCCCAACTGTTCATCTTGTACGCACCAGCAAGGCTGGGGACTCGCATCACGGCTCTGCACCTCTCAAAGTGGATTGCGGGGCTCATCCACCTCTGCTATTTGATCGCCAAACAGCCATTGCCTGGCCCATTCAACCCAAGCTGTTGCAGCCTCCACTGCCTTCCTCCAGTTAATGGACATTTGCAAAGGCGCTACGTGGGCCATGCCTAACACCTTCATAAGGCATTACGCCCTAGACGTCCGGAAGAACTCTAATACCAACATGGGACGTCACATTCTATCTTCGGCTACACAGTAAGGACCTGCCAGCACCCTCCTCCAGGTAGGCCACTGCTCGCTAATCTCCTATGGGTGTGAAGCACAGAGACCACGTTGAAGATAAACAGGTTGCTTACCTGTAACTGGTGATCTTCGAGTGGTCATCTGTGCATTCACACCACCCGCCCTCCTTCCCCGCTGCTGTCAGCTTCTACATTTTCAATAGGGGTTGATTCGCGGCGGTTCGAAGGAACTGGCGGGATGTCCACGCCCACCCCTCTGGGCATGCGCGGTGGGGTTCCTGTGCATGCCCAAGGTCTGGGCATGAAAATCCGTTAAAGAGCTTGCTACAATGCCGATCGATCCAGCGCGTGCGCACTGAATCCCATGGGTGTGAATGCACAGATGACCACTCGAAGATCACCAGTTACAAGTAAGCAACCTGTTTTTTCTGCGAGCATCCCTGTCGAACACTCAGAATGTTTGACAAATGTCTAATTAGATTAAAACGCTAACCATCTTGCCTTCCGTTTTCCTTATCCAAACCAGACACAGATGAGTGCTCCATCGGGAACCCGTGCGGAAATGGAACGTGCACCAACGTGGTGGGGGGCTTCGAGTGTGTATGCGATGAGGGATTTGAGCCGGGGCCCATGATGACATGTGAAGGTAAGGGGGTTAAGTGTTGCCTGTGGACCTGCTGTCATTTGGGTCTGGGGAGAAGGTAGGGTTTTTTGTCCGTTCACTGCTCCTTTCTTGTCCGTTCAGTGCTCCTTTCCGACATAGATCATATATGAGCCTGCAGTGCGATGTGGCTGTGAAGAAAGCTAATGCAATCTTAGGGTGCATTAACAGAAGCACTGTGTCCAGATCACGGGAGGTGGTAGTTCCGCTCTATTCTGCTGTGGTCAGGCCTTACCTGGAGTCCTGTGTCCAGTTTTGGGCACCACATTTTAGGAAGGACATTGACAAGCTTGAGCATGTCCAGAAGAGGGCAACCTGGATGGTGAGAGGGTTGGAATCCAAGTCTTATGAGGAAAGGCTGAAAGAGTTGGGTATGTTTAGCCTGGGAAAGAGAAGGCTTAGAGGGGACATGATTGCAGTCTTCAAGTATCTGAAGGGCTGTCATGTAGAAGATGGAGCGGATCTATTTCTTGCTCCGGATTGCAAGACTAGATCTAATGGGTGGGAATTACAAGGGAGTTGTTACCGGCTAAATATCAGGAGAAACTTCCTAACTGTAAGAGTGGTTGAGCCTCGGGAGAACAGTCTGCCTCGGGAGGTGATGGATGCTCCTTCGCTGGACGTTTTCAAGCGGAGGCTGGACGACCATCTTTCGGGTAGGGCTATCTTTCGGCTATGCTCCTTCAGAGTGCAGGGGGTTGGACTAGATGACCTGCAAAGTCCCTTCCAACTCTAACATTCTATGACTCAGTTGTCCCCAAGCATGCCCCAGCATGACTCAGAGAGCACGGAGCACACAGCTCCGTCTTGTGAACCAGTCCTAAGTAGTATCATCAATCTGACACCCAAATGTCTTGTTCAGGCTTTGATTGTGAGCCACTGATAATCAGAGCCAGTGCCCTGAAGATCCTGCCTCACTTTTGTCCACGGAGTCCTCGACCTTCCCATCAATGACTGTGATCTCTCTATTTCTTCACACTTTAGGAGGTAGGAAGAGTCCTGCAGGAACGGCCTCTCACCTTTCTCCCTCTCCCTTCCCCCTAGATATCAACGAGTGTGCCCTGAACCCCTTGCTCTGTGCTTTCCGGTGCATCAACACCCTTGGCTTCTATGACTGCACCTGCCCATCTGGATACACCCTGCGAGACGACCGGAGAATGTGCAAAGGTAAAAACTATTCTCCAGGACCTACACCAGATAGAGATACCAAAAGATTTTGAATAGGTGAAAGTATCCACCCATGATAAGAACTTTGGGGTCCAAGGAAACTCCGTAACCCTTTTATGAACAGGGCCACGCGATATACCTCAGCTAATATAAGAGCATCCGAGTAAGACAGTGGCTTACCACTGTAAGACATTGTGGATCATGCTTGTTCACCGGTCTCAGCAATGGAGAGATCTGCTTTGTTGACTTCCCTTTCTGTGTTCATTTGAGCCCATCTTTCGCCACACGGGAGCCAAACCTGACCCTCTTGCTATATTTAAAAAAAGAGAGAACATCCAAAATGTCCCGAGTCCCCACAGTCCAAGCAGATAGGCTCAGGGTACTGAGATGTTATCAGGAGGCCGTTAATTCTCACGTTCTGTCTTCTGCAGATTTGGATGAATGCATCGAGGGGATGCACGACTGTGAATCACATGGGATGATGTGCAAGAATCTAATTGGAACTTTTGCTTGTATCTGTCCACCTGGGATGCAACGCAGGCCTGATGGTGAAGGCTGCACAGGTGATTTTAAAAAAAAATCAATCAAGTGTCTAGTCATCAGAGCTGTGGGGAAAACCTTTTGAAATATCTGACTATGAAGCAAGATATCCTCTCATCAGGGCTCAGTCTTCACTGCTTCACAGAAATTCCTCATCCCACTCCTGCAGCTGATGGACATAGAATCTGCTATGTTAAATTACATTATAATTTTCAGATTTTCCTGCAAATCTGGGGAGTGCCCCAAGTTTGCTGGAAAATCTGCTCACCCTCCATGGGGCCCCAGTCTGCAGGTTTAGCTTTCCACAGGTGGGGGCCAGTCAAACTCTCTCAGCCTAGCCTACCACACAGGGTTCTTGTGAAGATAAAATGGAGGAGAGGAGAAGGATGTGAGCTGCTTTGGGTCGCCATTAGGGAGAAAGGCGGGGTAGGTAGGTATGTATGGATAAATAAATAAAATATTATAATTTTGCATTAATTGTGCAAAAAATGCATCGTAATTATGCAAAAATAAGCAAATTCTGATTCTCGTTTTAGTCCTCTCCTATTCAAAGTGCAATGGGAAACTATTTCCCAAGTATGTCACTGTTTCGAAGTGTCCAAAGGCAATCTAAGGCAGGCTAGTGTTATCATCTTTCCTGTGACAGATGAGAGGCCAAGGAACCCTCAGTTTAAAATATGTATACATAAAAACTAAAATTCTAGATCCAAATTATTAAAAGCTTCCAAATATTTCATTGTGCACCCAAAGCTTGCTTCAGCCAAAGACCATTGAATAATTCCATGGCAGAGACAACACCTGAACCCACAACTTCCCAATTCTTTGCTCAACTCCTCTGCAAGTAGACTATTCTGGTTGTAGAGGCGAGGATCACTTCTCGTCACAGTTCTAATAGCCTGCCTTTTCCTTCTCTGTTGCCCTCAGATGAGAACGAATGCCGTACCAAGCCGGGTATCTGCCCCAATGGGCGCTGCGTGAACACTGTGGGCAGCTACCGCTGCGATTGCAACGAAGGCTTCCAAACCAGCCCCTCTGGCACTGAGTGCCTTGGTAAACAGCTTGTCCACAGCTTTTTCTTGTGCTTTCAGACATTTCAGAGTTTTGTACTTATGTGATTGTCGCATGATCATATGATAGCCAGGTGTGCTGACTTGGCTGGTAGCCACCGAAGCAATAAGCTAGAAGCTGAAGACACGAGCCGGAATCAAGGTCAGTGAGAAAGCCAAAGGTCTGATAGCTGGGAAGTCATTTCAATAATGTAGGTTTCCAAAGGCAAGGAGCGACTGCTGCACACTCAGAAGCAGGTCTGATTTTGCAGAGTTGCTGCCGCGCTGGAGCAGGTGCACCAAGGGGTTTTAGACAGATCCTCCCTCCCTTTGGAGTTGAGTCTGCAAAGGCTTACAACTCCTCTCGCTGACGTTGCTGGAGCTGCAGCCTGGCACTTCTTCTTCATTCCTGCAAAGTCAGCCTCTGCTGTGCCCTACGTCTGGGGCACTCGGGGGAACTAGGTCTTGGGGAGTCTGGCCTCGGGGTGTCTGCGGCTGGGGTCGCTGGCCCCGGCTCAGGAATGGTCTCTCCTTCTGGCTGCACCTCTTGTGCAGCTGCTGGGGACTCTTCCACCTCCTCAGGTACTGCTGAGGGTTCTTTCTCTGGGCTGTCTCTAGAGGAGGCTGAGTTGTTCCCTGCCTCTTCCTCCTCTGAGGAGGGGTCAGCCTCAGCCAGACCCACGACACCAGGTCAGGTTGCTGGATCTCAAGGTTTTATCCTCTATAACGGTTTTCAGGCTAAAAAATGAGGGGAGGGGGTAGTAGTAAAGGGTAAAGCCAGGGGTCATTTCCTGCAGGAGCACACAGGATCAGAGCTCTGGCAGTAAAGAGCCCAGGGGGCGGGCACATAGAACAAGCCCCGCCCCCTGCTCCCAGCAGCCCTCAGTCAGAGCAAGAAGCAGACAGGTAAGTTGCAGAGCCCCCTCCCCCAGCCCCCCGGTCCAAAACAGTCCAGTGGCACCTTTAAGACCAAGTTTTATTCAGGTACAAGCTCTCCCTCCTCGGCGAGGACAGATCTGCACATTCCCCCCCCCCCAATAGCTAGCAATCCAAAACAGTCCAGTGGAGCCTGAGCGGTGGGTGTTGCCTTCTGACACGCTTCCGGTGATGTCAGGGGGTGTGGCATATGCAAATAAGTTATGCTAATGAGTTACGCTAATGAGCTCCTGCATCTCTTTTTTTACAAAATGAGCCCTGGGGAAAGCTATATTCTGCTTGGCTGACTCTGCGTATTCATCAGACTCTTCCCATAAACCACCAGGTGATATCCTCTACCGTGTTCTAGTATGCCTCCCCTCTGCCCCTCCAGACTCCACTCCCAAGTTCCAAGCCCTTTCCCCTCAAGGTCTGAGATCTGAACAGTCTGTCATTCGGGGAAGAATTCAGGGCGAGTATCCAGGGGGAAGGAGAAGCGGCACCTCTAGGCAAAGGAGTCCCACATAGTTTAAGGTGAAACAAGCAGGAACCCACGAAAGAGCTGTGTCAGCTACCACCCCTAAGTTGTAAAGCCCTCCCAAAATCATGCATCATCTTTAGACTTTCTAGCATAAATATACAAAGATGTCCAATTCAATATCCCACATTCAACTTTCTGTTCTCCTAATTTTAATGTTTTACAAATTCACTATGACAGACGCTATGGATTTGGAAGGCAAATCGCAAAAGGTATTGAATTCAGCACTACTTTATCATGGAGTTTTATATAAAATCTTTTTTGTTAAAACAAAGGAAAATTAAATGTTTGCTTTTAAAAATATTGGGTGGCATTCGGAACTTTAAAAAGTTGGGTTTCGAAAATTCGTCTGAATTTAATGGGTGTGCTGAATTTTCGAAAATCACAATAACCTTTTCTTTTCCTTCCTGGGGTTTAATTATTTATCAAGGCCTACCTGCAGCAGCACACTGATTTCTCCATCTCCCCCCCCCCCCCCGCCCCACGGCCCAGATACTCGCCAAGGATTCTGCTTTACCGAAGTGCTCCAAACCATGTGCCAGATGTCTTCCACGAACCGCCACCAGGTCACCAAATCAGAATGCTGTTGTAATGGAGGCCGTGGATGGGGCCCCCAGTGCGAACTCTGCCCCTTTCCAGGCACTGCCCTCTACAAGAAAATGTGCCCCCATGGACCAGGCTACACAACTGACGGGAGAGGTGAGTCTGTCCTTGTGGAGGTGGAAGATTCTTGTTGTGGTCCCACCTCATGCTATGGGGGTGCAGATCCTTATTAACATAATGTATGAAGCTGCCCCCTACCATTGGTCCATCTGGCCTCGTATTGCCTACTCTGACTGCCAGCACCCCTCCAAAGTCTCAGGTGGAAAAAGGTTGTTCCCATCACCTGAAATCCTGTTGACTGGAGATGCCAGGGACTGAACCTGGGACCTTCTGCGTGCAAAGCACGGCCTCCACTACTGAACTGTGTGGCCAGCTGCCCAATATTTTAGCAGTTCCTACTAAAGTCTCTGTCCCTGTTTACCAGAGCATTTTTCATAGCACAGTGAAGCTATGCAATAGCTCCAGCTGCTGGCCAAAAAAACCCCTTCAATGCATTTCAGGACACTTCAGCGCTGTCTAGTTAAGTCTAGTGAACTTTTTGTGGAACAACTGGAAAAAGAAGAGTGGTGATACTTGCCCATTAAACTTGAACTCCTAACTGAAATTTTGCCCTGACCTGAATGGACCAGGCTAGCCTGATCTCATTTATTTATTTATTTGATTGAATTTCTATACCACCCTCCCCATAAACCAGGCTCAGAGTGGTGTAAAGGTAAAGGTTTCCCTTGCTCGAAAGCCAGTCAAATCTGACTCTAGGGATGCAGTGCTCATCTCCATTTCCAAGCCGAAGAGCCAGCGCTGTCCAGAGACGTTTCCGTGGTCATGTGGCCGGCATGACTAGATGCCGAGGCGCACGGAACGCTGTCACCTTCCCACCGAAGTGGTACCTATTGATCTACTTGCAATTTCTTGCTTTCGAACTGCTGGGTTGGCAGGAGCTGGGGCCAGAGACGGGAGCTCACTCCATCACACAGCACTCAGGTCTCGAACTGCCGAGCTACCGACCTTCCTGTCTAGAGTTCAGCGTCTTAACCACTTGAGCCAGCGCAGCCCCTCAGAGTGGTGTACAACAGTTTAAAATGAGGAAAAATTAGAACAATCAAATAGACTATCATAAAAACATATGCCTCCACGGCACCACGAACTATCATAAAAACATATGCCTCCACGGCCCCCCCTATAAATATTTGACTCCCATTAATAAGGGGGGAGGAGAGTGAGGAGGCAACTGATAGATTCGATAGCTGTTAAAAACTGTTGCTGTCCTCAACCGTATGTTTGGCGGAGCATCTCCACCTTGCAGGCCCTGCGGAATTGTAACGAGCCCCGCAGGGCCCTGACAGACGGTTCCACCAAGTCGGAGCCAGGACCGAGAAGGCCCTGGCCCTGCTTGAGGACAGCCGGACACTCCTTGGGCCAAGGGCTTCCAGTAGATGTCGTTCTCCTGCGCATAATGCTCTCCGGGGCACATACCAGGAGAGGCGGCCCTGCAAGTACGTTGGTCCCTGACTGTTTCTCACCAGATCTCAGAAGCTAAGAAGGGTCAGCCATGAAATCAGCACTCCATGAAACTGCAGAGCGGTCGGGTTAGAACAGATAAAAGGAAGTGCTTCTTCACCCAAAGAGTGATTAACACATGGAATTCACTGCCACAGGAGGTGGTGGCGGCTACAAGCATGGACGGCTTCAAAAGGGAATTAGATAAGCATATGGAGCAGAGGTCCATCAGTGGCTATTAGGGCTCTGTGGCAAGAAAGGCTCTGTCTTCTTGGTGCTTGGGGGGGGCAACAGTGGGAGGGCTTCTAGTGTCCTGGCTCCACTGGTGGACCTCTTGATGGCACCTGGTATTTTCGACCACTGTGTGACAGAAGAGTGTTGGGCTGGATGGGCCATTGGCCTGATCCAACATTGGCGTCTCTTATGTTCTTATGATTAGTATTTGGATGGGCAACCACTAAGGAAGTCCAGGGTCACTGTACAGAGGCAGGCAATGGCCCAGCCACCTCTGAACGTCTCTTGCCTTGAAAATCCTGCGGGGGTTGCCATAAGTTGGCTGTGACTTGAGGGCACTGCCCACCACCAACAACTGAAATTTTCAATACCCATTTCAGAACTACTGCCCCTTCTTTTATGTTTTTAACACCAGCTCTCCAATAAGAACATAAGAACATAAGAGAAGCCAATGTTGGATCAGGCCAATGGCCCATCCAGCCCAACACTCTTCTGTCACACAGTGGCCAAAAATACCAGGTGCCATCAGGAGGTCCACTAGTGGGGCCAGGACACTAGAAGCCCCCTCCCCACTGTTTCCCCCCTCCCCAAGCTCCAAGAAGACAGAGCATTCCTTGCCCCAGACTGAGAGTTCCTATCTACACCTTGCAGCTAATAGCCCCTGATGGACCTCTGCTCCATATAAGAACATAAGAGAAGCCAATGTTGGATCTGGCCAATGGCCCATCCAGTCCAACACTCTTCTGTCACACAGTGGCCGAAAATACCAGGTGCCACCAGGAGGTCCAGCAGTGGGGCCAGGACACGAGAAGCCCTCCCACGGTTGCCCCCCCCCCCAAGCACCAAGAATACAGAGCATCCCTTGCCCCAGACTGAGAGCTCCTATCTATATTTTGTGGCTAATAGCCACTGATGGAATTCTGCTCTATATATTTATGTAATTCCCTTTTGAAGCCGTCTGTGCTTGTAGCCACCTTCACCTCCTGTGGCAGTGAATCCCATGTCTTCATCATTCTTTGGGTGAAGAAGGACTTCCTTTTATCTGTTCTAACCCTACTGCTCAGCAATTTCATGGAATGCCCATGAGTTCTTGTATTGTGAGAAAGGGAGAAAAGGACTTCTTTCTCTACCTGCTCTATCCCATGCATAATCTTGTAAAACTCGATCATGTCACCCCTCAGCTGTCGTTTCTCCAAGCTAAACAGCCCCAAGCGCTTTAAGCTTTCTTCATAGGGAAAGTGTTCCAACCCTTTTATCATTCTAGTTGCCCTTTTCTGCACTTTTTCCAATGCTATAATATCCTTTCTGAGGTGTGGTGACCAGAACTGTACACAGTACTCCAAATGAGGACGTACCATCGATTTATACAGGGACATTATGATACTGGCTGCTTTGTTTCCAATTCCCTTCCTAATAATCCCCAGCATAGTGTTGGCCTTTTTTATTGCAGTCGCACACTGTTTGGACATTTTCATTGAGTTATCTACCACGACTCCAAGATCTCTCTCTTGGTCAGTCTCTGCCAGTTCGGACCCCATCAACGTGTATTTATAGTTAGGATTTTTGGCTCCGATGTGCATCACTTTGCACTTGGCTGTCCCTCTTTTTAACTAGGGAAGTCACCCTCCTGTACGTAGGGCAGGTGCTTGACCAGTAAGCTGTGCCTGCCCTTGAGTCCCAACCTCCGGTCTCAACTAACTCCAACGATTTCCTGCAAATAATGTTAGGAGCTGCAATTCTGGGATGCAATTCTGACAGAGAAATTCCTCTCCCTTCCCCCCCAATTCTGACAGAGGAATTCCTCTCCCTTCCCCCCCCCCCCGTGAGTGCAGATATTGATGAATGCAAGGTGCTCCCTGACCTCTGCAAGCACGGGCAGTGCATCAACAGCATGGGTTCTTTCCGCTGCCACTGCAGAGTGGGCTACGCCACAGACCTCACCGGCACAGCTTGCCAGGGTAAGTGGGACGCTCAGGTTAAGGGGTCTGGCAACTGGAAGCCAGTTTAGTTGCCCTCGGTTATGTCTGCACCAACAATCTGATCAGATTCTTTTTGTCATCGCTTGCTGCCCCCCCCACTCCAATATACTTGAGCTTTGCTCTAAAGATTTTGCGTGAAGCCGTAGAAGGGTAGTGGCTAAGGGCTGCTGTCCTTTGGTGCACGTTTAGGCCAGCCTCCTAGAGTTGTTGAACTGGGCATTTACTGGGGTCCCAATACTGGGGGGAAAGCCCTGTCAGCAGCATCACACTGTGTAGTAATGGTTAGAATGTCAGTTGGCCACCCAATGGTTCCATGGGTCAGTTAGCCCAAGAAAACATTTACACGGCTGGGATGGAAGTGCTGGTGCCAGTACTCAGGTGCCCCAGCAGATGTCTGGGAGGGTTTTGAAAGTGGTATGGTATGTTAGGACTTTCCTTCCCATCTCACCCCGATTCTCTTGCCCTTAGACCTTGATGAGTGCAATCAGTCCCCCAAGCCATGTAATTTCATCTGCAAAAACACTGAAGGTAGTTTCCAGTGCTCCTGTCCCAGGGGATATATCCTGCAGGAGGATGGAAAGACTTGCAAAGGTAAGTCTGGAGGGTGGGGTCCCTGCAGCCAAAGAAACGCAGGGTAAGGCCCAGTCTTGCTGTCTGTATTTAAAGTTGCCTATGATACATTATGCTGGAAGTGTAAGAATGAGACAGGGACTTATCACCACCTGTGGTGGAAGTGCTCTACTGGAAAGACTTAGAACTTCAGCTGCAAGTACCTAGATGTCAAAGATGTGAGATGCAATCTACAAATTCCTGGAATTCATAGTCTCCTGTACACATAATGATTTCGATTAAGAATTAGTGGTGCCCCCCCAAATTCACATTCACCTGAGTTCGTAATGCAGTTCAGAACGCATGTCTCCAAGCCAAGGTGAGTATTGACACTGAGTGTTCTCCAGCTCAGATTGCCATGGGGTGGTTGGGACGATAGTGGGTAGATGGGAAGCCATGCAGACAGGCTCAAGAAAGGGTAGAACTCCTCCTAGATTTCCCAAGAACACTACTTGGCAATGTGACATAGATTCTGAGTTCACGGCTGGGCTTGGAAGAAACTAGCGTATTTGCCTATTTTTTTGTAAAATAGATTGGTTCACTAAGCTCCCATTTTTAATCAAGCTCAGACGGGTTTGATCACTAACAATAGATTTGTTTAGCAGTTATTATAAATACTGTTATAATTGTTTAGAGAAGGTATTATTATACTTTTGAACATTTCTTGTATACTTTAAAAACTAAAATAAATAAAAAGATCTGCTTAGGAGTTACTAAGAATGATTATCCTACACGGTTGTAGCAGGAATATTTGTG